>NC_074685.1:39320523-39323023 GCF_029448725.1 Salvelinus fontinalis
GAGAGAGCGAGCGAGAGAGAGAGAGAGAGAGAGGTAGAATAAGTATCTTTAGAGAGAGAGAGGTAGAATAAGTATCTTTAGAGAGAGAGAGAGAGAGAGGTAGAATAAGTATCTTTAGAGAGAGAGAGAGAGGTAGAATAAGTATCTTTAGAGAGAGAGAGATTGTGGAAAAGAGGTAAGAGTGAGCACCTTTAGCAGAATCAGAAGCACCTTCCCCTTGCTACGAACAGAAAGATTCGGAACAACAAAGCCTTCCTCTATAGTCAGAAAGGAAAGGCCAACGTCGCCGAGGAACACAATATCTGCAGCAGATGAGTAATCCCCTCCGCTCAATCTAAAGCCTGGCACTGAATTTACAATGTCCATAATAACTGGAGTCGTGGATTTGAAGGACACGCACGCACACACGCACACACACACACACACACACACATATACTAATACACATTCGCGGATAAGAAGATACCGAAGGAAATTAATCTGCTGTGACCATTAGTTGTCTCTCTGTTGGTAGACAACAATAACTCAAATGTTCTCTCTGCTCCCTCAACATTTGTACAGAAACTGGAATCATCATATCCATGCCCCGTTGTTAGTGTGTGGGTGTGCGTGTGTGTGTGCACATGCATGTGCGTGTGTGGGTGTGTGTGTGTGTGCCTGCATCCCTTCACGTGTGTATACCTTAAACACTACAACTGCCTACTGATTTCCTGAGAGGAGCAGGTGGGCCTCTTTACTTACTTTCTCATTCAGCATAGACGTTGGTGGTTCTAGTTGTAGAAAGAGCAGCAGGAGGAAGGCCGCATTAGTAAAACCCGTTTAGCTCCTCCTGCTTTGAAAACATGGAGGCAGCTGAGAGAGAAGAGATGGAGGGATGGGGAGCGAGCTGAGAGATGAAAGGAAGGCATGGGGGATAAAAAAAAAAAGAAATGCCGGGATGGAGGGAGGGAGGAGAGAAGAGATACAGGGATGGAGGGATAGGGAGGGACGAGAGGGGAAGGGATGGGGGACTGATAGAAGAGATGCCGGGATGGAGAGACGGGGAGGGAGGAGAGAAGAGATACAGGGAGGGGGGGATAGGAAGGGAGGAGAGGGGAAGGGATGGGGGGGGCTGATGGAAGAGTTGCAGGGATGGAGGGAGGGAGGAGAAAAGAGATACAGGGATAGGAAGGGAGGAGAGGGGAAGGGATGGCGGGGGCTGATGGAAGAGATACAGGGATGGAGGGAGGGAGGAGAAAAGAGATACAGGGATGGAGGGACAGGGAGGGAGCAGAGAGGAAGGGATGGGGGACTGATAGAAGAGATGCAGGGATGGAGGGATGGAGGGATGAAGGGAGGGAGGAGAGAAGAGATACAGGGATGGAGGGATGAGTCAGCAGAATGCTGAGAATGAATCATTCATCATGGCCACTGTGGTGGAGGGAAGTCGATCACGGCCTGATGGCACATCCTCTGCTGACTGCACAGCCACAGCCGTTAGCTAACCATGGGACTGGGAGGGGGAGCTCCACAGCCACTAGGTGGTAGCTGTCCTCAGCCTGGGTATGGTTGGGGAGAGGGAGCTCCACAGCCACTAGATGGCCTGACTGGACCTGTGTGCGGTGTGGTGGGGTGGAGGAGATTGTGGCTCTGAAGAGCTAGGAGGCATGAAGGACAGGAGAGGAGATACTCATAAAAAGCAAAGGAAGGAAGATGAATCTACTCTACTATGTAGTATACAATGATAGAATGATACAATGATTGAGGGACTGCTTGAGAGATTTCTCTTCCCTTGATGGTGTCATGGTGACGCAACAACAGACACCAGCAGCTCAATTGTCTATAATTCAGGTTTGGACTCTTCGTTGCATATGACACTCAGTCAGTGGGAGTAGTAATGCATCATTTATGATACGTCAAGATTTACTTGTGGCTTTCGTTCTGTACTATTTTGCAATATTCATACATTCATATTCATAGAATATATAAATATTGAAAACATATTTGTAACATTTCCTGACATCTAAACATCTAATTCTAAGGTCCCCATGATGATTCTCTCCACATGGTGTCAGCAACAGTTACTGTTGCCTGCTAGAAGTGGGTTTTTGATTTGTGGGTTTCTTAGGAAAAGGAAGTCACAACTCACTGGGGTGCAACCTGAAACATGCCACGGTCTCCAGAGAGAGAAAGGAGGGGGGGGGTGAGAAAGAGGGACAGTGAGAGAGAGAGAGAGAGAGAGAGTAAGCTGAGAGAGTCAGCCCAGTAAGCTGTACAACATCAGAAATTCATACAGATGGGCCCAAAACAGCACAGAAGAATACCAGAAAGCAACCTGGAACCAAAATATCGAAACACTCTTAGATAACTTTCTGGATACCACATTCACTCACAGTAAAGAAGGCATCAATCTAGCAGTACAAAACATCAACTATATATTCAGGCAAACGGCAAAAGAAGCACAATTGAAATTGATAAAAAACAAAACAAAAAAGATCACAGATGACAACTGGTTTGATGC
>NC_074685.1:39328023-39498023 GCF_029448725.1 Salvelinus fontinalis
GCGCTATGAGATCCCAGTACTAGGGAACACGCGGTGTGCTAACAGAAGGGAGCGCTATGAGATCCCAGTACTAGGGAACACGCGGTGTGCTAACAGAAGGGAGCGCTATGAGATCCCAGTACTAGGGAACACGCGGTGTGCTAACAGAAGGGAGCGCTATGAGATCCCAGTACTAGGGAACACGCGGTGTGCTAACAGAAGGGAGCGCTATGAGATCCCAGTACTAGGGAACACGCGGTGTGCTAACAGAAGGGAGCGCTATGAGATCCCAGTACTAGGGAACACGCGGTGTGCTAACAGAAGGGAGCGCTATGAGATCCCAGTACTAGGGAACACGCGGTGTGCTAACAGAAGGGAGCGCTATGAGATCCCAGTACTAGGGAACACGTGGTGTGTGAAGGAGTACTAGGAGAGAACCTCAGAGCTCTGTAGACCATAGAACACGTGCTGTGCTAACAGAGCGCTGAGAGAAGAACGTCCCTGCTCTGTCAATCTCAGAACGGGTGGTGGTGCCGAGAGAGATCTTATTGCGCTATCAACCTGAGAGGTGCTGCCGAGCCTCAAGCACTGAGGACGCTGTCTCACAGACACCACGGAGATAAATACAATAACATTGCATATTTGAAATCATAGTATACTTTGGCGGTGAATCTCAATTGCTGTCATTCTCTAATAATCATCTTCAAATGACTCCTAAAATTCATAAAAACTTCACTTTTTAAAAAACATTTTTAAAGTGCTCGTAATAAAACTCCCCTTTTAACAGATCGGGCGTTTTATTCTCATCACCATCAGAGGGCGTTGTGTTTGTTTACACCAGAGGGTTGTGTGAGAGGTGTAATGTCCCTCCTTGCTTCCCCTTTAAATCCCCTTCATGATTATGATGATACATCTGACAGTGGCCAAGGTAACTGGCATTACAGGGAGATGATGGAGGAGGGGTCCACTGGGCCGTGTTGGTCTTTCTCCCCTGGTGTTAAGAGCTGCTAAAAGGGCTGTATAATGACACAGGTCATTGCATTAGGAAGCCAAGGTCAAGGACATTATGAAGTCGCTCCATAAGGATTAATAGTCAATAAAAGTCATTTTAAACAGTGTGATGGAAAACAAAGGACCAGACAACAGGGGTTCTGAACATTGCAGATAGAAATAGAATGAATAGAGCGGACACAATTCCCTATTCTATCAGACAGACAATCCTATCTGTCCCTGCGGGATACACTTTTCTATCTGAATGTTCTGCAAGGCCTGTAAAAAGACATCCGACAAAACTGTCATTTAGCTTGGCCAGCTGACTTATACTGACTGTGGGAACACAGGCTCATATTGCTACAATGTTGGTTAGGGGGAATGACTTGTACAGTGTCAATTAGGGGGAGGGACTGCCTGCTGAGGACTTGGCAGGGTATTAGAGACCATTGTCCTCTTCAGTTCAGTCGAACTAGATCAGGTCCAACAGCAAGTTTCAACATGAATAATGAATACCGGGTCTACACCTTGTATTCATTCATTATTCACCCAGCGTTCATAAAGCTGCTGTGTGATAATAGCCATGCTGTACGTAGGCACATACACACAAAGCAGCAGCACTTGACTATTTGGCTATGAAAGATTGACCACAGACTATAGCTACAGTACAGTAGGAACCACAGTACCACACTATGGCCGTTGAGGGAGCACGTTTTATTTCCTCCATTTCAACAGGAAGAGTCTTTACAGTCTGACATGTTGAATGACACGTTGACATTTAAATGAACAAAGGCAAATGCAGATTGGATCTCTGTGTGTCTGGGGTGTTTGATCTTGGGACTCCCAGCTACCTGGGTGCAGGGGAGATTGTTTGTTGTTGAATGAGATGAAGTGATGAGGGGGAAAAGGGGGGGGATGAGAGGAGGAGGGATGGGATGAGTTACACTGTCACTTTGAGATGGGCTGTCTTTGACAGTGAAGATAATAAATCAGTGGAGATGTTGGCTCACGGAGGCTTTGAGTAGTATTGACTCAAAGCAACGCTGCTCTGTTGTCATTGTCTTTCGTTCAGTCTGCCCATCAATTCATCTTCCACAGCGCCCTACACCGTGGCATTAGTAGTCAGATTTCAGATGGAATATCAAATCATTTTTTCCCCCCTCAGACTGACTTACACAAGACAAGGTGTTGGTGAGAAGACAGGAGGGGCCATGGGTTCATCAGGGTTATGCGCTCTGATAAGTTCCTCCGACATCCTGTCTGGTGCCAAGGTGGGTTCTTTTACTCAGCTGATCCATAGAGCCCGAAAGGAATGACATGGATCTTTTGATGAACATGCACTATTAATGAAGCAACAGCCCAAAAGGCTGCTTCTTATACTACTACATCAGTAGTATCCTCTGTGAAGAGCACTGTATTCTTTTCAAGATTAGGAGGGGATTTTTTATTCTAAAATAGGATTATACCTCACATGGCAAATGCAACATTGAGGAAACGTACTGTGACCCACAAAAGAAGTCAAATAAAGAAACACGTCTACAGAAGAGTTCTGAGGAAGCAAAAAGCATTTACAGCCGTGTTTGGTCTGAGACTGAGGGAGAGGGGAAGCCCTGTCTCCTCGCCCCACCTCCACGAGAATGCTGTATTATGACAGCACGAGATTGGAAAAATGATTGGTTAAGCCAGGGAAATGAAAATAGGGATGGCTTGACTCTCTTAGTTGAGAAGATGGCCAGTTAATTGAAGTGTCACTCAGTTCACAGTTTTTGAGTGACATCATACAAATAATATCCCTGTTTCTCTTTGCCGCTACACTGCTCCGTATAAAACCAAATGTTTAGAGATCATTCTGACTGTAAACTATGTGTGTTTGGTCAGTTGCTTCTCATATCTCCTCGGGTTGGACTATTACTACTGTGTCCAGTTAAAGGAACTGGAGGCTACTTCCTTGTTATCAGTTGACTGACTGACTGACACTCTATTAGTCTCTTAACCCAAGGCTGCAAAACCACATCATATTCTGAATCCCTCATTCTCTCTATTCAGATTGTGGCCAGATAATATTTGATGTCTTCGTTGAATACCAATTGTGAGCAGTTCTGTAGTCTAAGGACAAGTGCGGCAATCAAACTCTGCTATGGAGGAACAACATACTGTATTTCCCGCGGCCTCTGAAGACCTACAGTATCAGGTACACAAGTTACTGAATCAACCACATCCGTAGAGATCCAGTATAAATGGAGAACATGGTCCGTTTGTGTGGAATCTAATTGTTTTGAGGTGGAGCTCTATGGCAGAAACAATGTGAACGGAGAATTTTCTGCTGCCCCCACAAGAACTCTTTGTGCCGTGTTAGATCTGTGGTTGGCTGGTAACAAATTCTATTATAATCACCTGTTTTTGTTTTTCAATTAATCTATGCTCTGTTCTTCCCCCCTTGAGGGAAATCTACCGAGTCCCTCTGATAAATCTCTCCTCAACCTTCACGCTTCCTTTGTTCCTGCATTTTGATTTCTCCATGCGACAGGAGCGTGAGACATGCTATTTCCTGCTTGAGAAGAAAGACAATCACAGTGGGAGTCTGTCCCTCTCTTTCTTTTTTTTGTGTTGCGTTGGAATGTTCTCTATTTCTCTCTCTCTCTCTCTCTCGGCTCTCCCCCAAATAATGAAATGCATGAGTGACATGCAGCGAGAAGGACGATTCCCAGGTAGCAGATGTCAGAAGGAACGGCGGTGGCAACTACGCGCAAGTACCAAGGTTATTATGGGGTGGCACTAAACTAGTCACAAGGTTATTAGTTGTCGTTGAGGGCCTGGGAAAGAGAGGGAGGGCGGAGAGGGGATTTTTTTTTTTTAAAGAGGAGGATGAACAGCACGAAGGTAGATCTTTTTTGAGGAACAAAAACAAAAGGGGGAATCCATACAGATAGAAGAGTAAAATAATAGGGAGACCTTGAGGTTGTTTTTCTGATCAGAGAGGAGAGATGGTCTGAGATAAAACGTGGCGTGGCCTCAATCACCCTGGCGCGATAGGTGGAATGAGTAACATGGCGGTATGCGTCTGCCACAGAGCCAGAGGATACATGAGAAGCTCTGGCACAAGAGATGACAGCAGTCTGCAGTGACACGCACAGACACAGGCATGAACGCACATGGACAGACAGGCAGGCATACACACACACGTGTGGGTGCATACGCACGCACGCACGCACGCACACGCACACACGCACACACGCACACACACACGCACACACACACACACACACACACACACACACACACACACACACACACACACACACACACACACACACACACAGGCCTGGATTCTGACACAGTTCATGTCTGCCAGGTGCGAATAGTGACAATTTTGTCAGAACAGCAGACAGCAGTGGAGAAACCAGATATGAATATTGGCATTATTTATTATGCTAAAACGTTGCTGTCCTTCTGGAAGCAGTTTGAGAAGGAGACAGCATTGCCCATATCAACACTTCACTTATTTTATTCAGAGTCTTTTAGCATTAGTATTCCAACAACTCAATCCGTCTTCTTTTAAAGTAGCCACGTCTGACCTGCTTGACCTCTGGGCTTTTCAGTTTCACACTTTTAATCGACCAACTGAAATGACATGTGCGTGACATGGGGGCTTGATAAAGCAACCTCAGTGAAATGAATGAGGGTTACATCTGGCCAACAATAAGCTGCTTGGGTGAGTGCCAGGAGGCCATGCTTTCTTATCCTGCAGATGTACTGCAGCTCAGTTTAGAACAGATTCATCTGGATCCGTGACTGGGAGGTGGGTAACGGTGGGGTGGAACGTTTTTTTAACTTCAACATTTTGATCTCTGATTGGATGAAGCCAGTTTTAGGTAAAGGATGCATGTTTGGATGAAGGTTTTTAATCATAGCTTTCAAGGAGGAGCTTTTAGCTAGCAAGGCTTGCCCGCAATCTAAACAGCTTAGCAGCATCTCCTCCAACCGACCGTAAGATCACAGGGCCGACCTAACCACGACCTCAAACAGGAAACAGGAAATAGTGTGCTTCCACCTGACTGGGTCTCTGTGCTACATCAGTGCTAAGGGAAAACATACTGTATGCTGTTGGTACCTCACAGTCCAACCAAAGTTCATGAACAGAAGAACAAATGGCATATGAGAGGAATTCAGTCACTCTTGGATGACAAATGGAAGATTGTAGAAAATAGCTTCTCTATTGTTCAAAACCAAACAATGCAACAATGCAACAAAGCAAGCTGTGGTGCATCAGGAAGACATCCAGGAAACTCACAAGGCCATGGAAAATCCCACCCATGAGTGTGACAACACTGAAGTCCTCTATCCACATGTTCTATAGTGGTTTGTACCAAAAAAAAAGTCAAAAGATAACTGACTGTCTCTGTAAAAAGAACATAATCCCTTCCTAAGAGGTCACTGAGAGATAAAGGCCTTTGAGTGAAAAACATATTTGACAGCATAGAAAAAGGTTTTAGGGACATATTTGAGAAGGGATGTGTCTGTCTCTTAGGTTGGCAGCCAAAAAGTCACTGCTGAATGCAATCACTGGGGAGTGCACTAGAACAAGATTGGCAACGTGTGGCTCTCTTGAAATACTCCTTCAGAATTACGAGCTTCAGTCCTCTCGCCTTCAGAGACAAGATGCTACTAACAACAAAAGAGCAGGGGCCGGTATCAGGTGTTTGATGTACTACATATGTAGGATCTTAATTTGAGACAGTTTGCTACAGCGTGAAAATAATCCCGCAGCAACAGGAAATGTGAATTATTATGTGGATTATAATTAACAGGCATTTTTGCAGGGGTTAATACATTTATCGTTAGGGTGAATCACGTCTGAACTTTTGAAGTGGAAATGACAAACTTTCGAAGCCTTTTAGAGCTTTGAAAACACTACAAGTTTGCTTTTGCTACTGTGCAGGAAAATTCCTGCAACAACAGGGTAATCCAATTATGATACAGCATCTGTAGGCCTACATTGAGCTCGACTTCAGAGGAATGTGGTGTAACCTGACTGAAGCTATACACTGTGCCTCAGAGAAGACTCATTTCTTTTTTGTGCTATATATGTCTTTCTTTTCTTTTTTTTTACGTATATGGCTGCTGCAATAGCAGTGTAATCATGGTGATTACAAAGAAAGTGAATCCCAAATCCCAAATTCAACCTATTGTTAACAACAGTGAGATGTGAATAATTTGATGATTAACGATGATTATTCCAATTCTGTTGAATATAGTTCTTCTTGAGGTAACACAGATATTTTTATACGTATTACAACGCCATCAAGTTCCCATGGCAGCAAGTCTGTCAAGCATCTAACACAAACACTAGGAACTATATCAAAATGTCAAAAATAACATAGTCATAAGTCAATTAAATGCAAAAAAATCGAACATGATTATCTAAATCTACAGGGATTAATTTCTAGGATAGAGAGGTATTTAATATGCGAAAGGACACAAATAAAACTCAACTCCCATTCACTCACTCTCTCTCTTCCCACCGGAGATGTGACCATTATCACTAACTATGTCTTGAACTACTTCTGTAATATGCGTCCATCACCATCAGAAATAAACGGCAACAAAAACAGAGTACTGAAAATAAATTAGCAACCGGTTTGCTGTGAAGAAATGAGTCCGCCCACACTTTCAAAGACCTAGCTCATTATTATCATAGCTGTAATAAGCTCGCTGCACATAAACCCGAGCTACCTCACAAATGGCAACCTATTCTCTATAGGCTGGTGTGGTCAGCCCAACATATCACCGGGGTTACACTGCCTGCCTTCCAGGACATCTACAGCACCCGGTGTCACAGAAAGGCCAAGAAGATCATCACGGACTGCTCACCCCGCTACCATCTCGAAGGTGGAGACCGAATCCAAGCTGGGACCGAGAAGCAGCTTCTATCTCCAGTACATCAGACTGCTAAACAGTCAACGCTAGCTGGCCTCCACCCAGTACCCTGCCCTGAACCTTAGTCACTGTTACTAGCTTGCTATCACCCGGGTTACTCTACCCTGCACCTTAGAGACTGCTGCCCTGTGTACAGAGAGTCATTGAACACTGGTCACTTTAATAATGTTAACATACTGTCTCATCCACTTTATATGTATGTACATCTACTAATGCCTCATCCTATATAATATTTTAATTACAATTCTGTATTGTTGTTGTTTATTGCTAGCCATTACTGCACTGTTGGAGCTAGAAACACAAGCATTTAGCTGTACCTGCGATAACATCTGCAGATCTGTGTACGCAACCAATAAACTATGATGTGATTAGATCACTACTTTTGAACAGACCACTATGGGCCTGGTCAATGGTAGTGCTCTATATAGGATATGTGGGGACATTTGGGATGCAGTGCAGCAGATCTCCTTAGGTACTGTCTTTGATTTGATGTATTCCAATTTGTTTTCAGATGAGAGATCATACAAAATGTGTTGAAGGCAGATATGTTTTTTGCACTGCCTTGTTTGAGAACTTCCTTAACTGTAAAAGATATACAGTACTAGTCAAAGGTTTGGACACACCTACTCATTCAAGGGTTTTTCTTTATTTGTACTATTTTCTACATTGTAGAATAATAGTGAAGACATCGAAACTATGAAATAACACATGTGGAATTACGTAGTAACCAAAAAAGTGTTAAACAAATCAAAGCATATCTTATATTTGAGATTTTTCAAAATAGCCACAATTTGATTTGCAAAGTCTTGGTATTCTCTCAACCAGCTTCACCTGGAATGCTTTTCCAACAGTCTTGAAGGAGTTCCAACATGTGCTGAGCACTTGTTGGCTGCTTTTCCTTAACTCTGCGGTCTATCCCAAACCATCTCAATTGGGTTGAGGTGAAGGTTCCCTTTCCAATGCCGAACATTGCAGAAAATTAAGAAAAACCCTTGAATGATTAGGTGTGTCCAAACTTTTGACTGATACTGTATTTATATTTCTTTACTTACTCAATAACGATGATGAACTTCAATCTAAAACCTATTCCTGGCTACTGGTTTACACTATCATGAGATTAAACAAGACAGGTTGAATTAGAGCCAACATACAGTGCATTCATACCCCTTGACTTCTTTCACATTTTGGTACGCTACAGATTTATTCTAAAATGGATAAAAATGTTTTTTCCACTCATCAATCTACACACAATATCCCATAATGACAAACCAAAAACTGTTTTTTAAACATGTTTGCAAATTTGAAAAAAAAATGAATTATCACATTTACAGTTGAAGTCGGAAGTTTACATACACCTTAGCCAAATACATTTAAACTCACTTTTTCACAATTCCTGACATTTAATCCTAGTAAGAATTCCCTGTCTTACGTCAGTTAGGATCACCACTTTATTTTAAGAATGTGAAGTAGAGAGAATGATTTATTTCAGCTTTTATTTCTTACATCACATTCCCAGTGGTTCAGAAGTTAATATACACTCAATTAATATTTGGTTGCATTGCCTTTAAAATGTTTAACTTGGGTCAAATGTTTTCGGGTAGCCTTCCACAAGCTTCCCACAATAAGTTGGGTGAATTTTGGCCCATTACTCCTGACAGAGCTGGTGTAACTGAGTCAGGTTTGTAGTCCTCCTTGCTCACACACGCTTTTTCAGTTCTGCCCACAAATTGTCTATACGATTGAGGTCAGGTCTTTGTGATGGCCACTCCAACACCTTGACTTTGTTGTCCTTATGCCATTTTGCCACAACTTTGGAAGTGTGCTTGGGGGTCATTGTCCATTTGGAAGACCCATTTGCGACCAAGATTTAAATTCCTGACTAATGTCTTGAGATGTTGCTTCAATATATCCACATAATTTCCCTTCCTCATGAAGCCATCTATTTGTGAAGAGCCCCTGTCCCTCCTGCAGCAAAGCACCCCAACAACATGATGCTGCCACCCCCGTGCTTCACGGTTGGGATGGTGTTCTTCGGCTTGCAAGCCTCCCCCTTTTTCCTCCAAACATAACGATGGTCATTATGGCCAAACAGTTCTATTTTTGTTTCATCAGACCAGAGGACATTTCTCCAAAAAGTACAATCTTTGTCCCCATGTACAATTACAAACCATAGTCTGGCTTTTTTATGGCGGTTTTGGAGCAGTGGCTTCTTCCTCGCTGAGAGCCTTTCAGGTTATGTCGATATAGGACTCGTTTTACTGTGGATATAGATACTTTTGTACCTGTTTCCTTCAGCATCTTCACAAGGTCCTTTGCTGTTGTTCTGGGATTGATTTGCACTTTTCGCACCAAAGTACTCTACGTCTCTAGGAGACAGAACGCGTCTCCTTCCTGAGCGGTATGACGGCTGTGTGGTAACATGGTGTTTATACTTGCGTACTATTGTTTGTACAGATGAATGTGGTATCTTCAGGAGTTTGGAAATTGCTCCCAAGGATGAACCAGACTTGTGGAGGTTTACAATTTATTTTCTGAGGTCTTGGCTGATTTCTTTTGATTTTCCCATGATGTCAAGCCAAAATCAAATCAAATCAAATCAAATTTCATTTGTCACATACACATGGTTAGCAGATGTTAATGCGAGTGTAGCGAAATGCTTGTGCTTCTAGTTCCAACACTGCGTTTGAAGGTAGGCCTTGAAATAAATCCACAGGTACACCTCCAATTGACTCAAATTATGTCAATTAGCCAATCAGAAGCTTCTAAAGCTATGACATAATTTTCTGGAATTTTCCAAGCTGTTTAAAGGCACAGTCAACTTAGTGTATGTAAACTTCTGACCCACTGGAATTGCGATACAGTGAATTATAAGTGAAATAATCTGTCTGTAAACAATTGTTGAAAAAATTACTTGTGTCATGCACAAAGTAGATGTTCTAACCGACTTGCCAAAACTTTACTCAGTACTTTGTTGAAGAACTTTTGGCAGTGATTACAGCATCAAATCTAATTGGGTATGACGCTACAAGCTTGGCATACCTGTATTTGGGGAGTTTCTCCCATTCTTCTCTGCAGATCCTCTCAAGCTCTGTCAGGTTGGGTGGGGAGCGTTGCTGCACAGCTATTTTCAGGTCTCTCCAGAGATTTTTGATCGAGTTCAAGTCCAGGCTCTGGAAGGGCCACTCAAGGACATTCAGAGACGTATCTCGACGCCACTCCTGCGCTGTCTTGGATTTGTGCTTCGGGTCGTTGTCCTGTTGGAAGGTGAACTCTCACCCCAGTCTGAGGTCCTAAGCGCTCTGGAGCAGGTTTTCATCAAGGATCTCTCTGTACTTTGCTCGGTTCATCTTTCCATCGATCCTGACTAGTCTCAGAGTCCCTGCCGCTGACAAACATCCCCACAGCATGATGCTGTAGGTATGGTGACAGGTTTTCTCCAGACATGACGCTTGGCATTCAGGCCAACAAGTTCAATCTTAGTTTCATCAGACCAAAGAATCTTGTTTCTCACGAGCTGACAGTCCTTTAATAAGTGCCTTTTAGCAAACTCCAAGCAGGTTCCGTCTCGCCACTCTACCATAAAGGTCTGATTGGTGTAGTGCTGCAGAGATGGTTGTCCTTCTGGAAGGTTCTTCCATCTCCTCAAAGGAACTCTGGAGCTCTGTCAGTGACCATCAGGTTTTTGGTCACCTCCCTAACCAAGGCCCTTCTCCCCGATTGCTCAGCTTGTCCGGGTGCCCAGCTCTAGGAAGCTTCTTCCATTTAAGAAAGAGGCCACTGTATTCTTGGGGACCTTCAATGCTGCAGACCTTTTTTGGTACCCTTCCCCAGATCTGCACCTCGACACAATCCTGTCTACGGACAATTCCTTCGACCTCATGGTTTTTGCTCTGACATGCACTGTCAACTAAAGGACCTTATTTAGACAGGTGTGTGACTTTCAAATCATGTCCAATCAGTTACATTTAGCACAGGTGGACTCCAATCAAGTTGTAGAAACATCTCAAGAATGATCAATGGAAACAGGATGCACCTGAGCTCAATTTCGAGTCTCATAGCAAATGGTTTGAATACTTATGTGAATAAGGAATTTCTGGTATTTATTGACTAGGGATGACTGATCTAGTGCCTAAGAGATGTGTAAATAAAGTGTGGTATTCCTCCACCTCACAAACAAGACTGTACAAGGCATGACTTTGATATATGAGTGTGCAATGCACATACTGTAGTTTTTATTAAACAAAAGGCACTGTCAATCAAAGTTGTTTCGCCATTCATTGATTAAGAATATTTCACTTTGTCAACAGACAGTAATACATGATACATTCTGTATCAGAATAAATTCATTATTTCACGATTTTGCGCTAAGTACTCAATGATGAGCATGTTCAGTCATACAGTAAAGTTACTAGTCTCCAGTGTTTAAACGGGCTCAGTAGTGTCTGGATCGAGGATCATAATGAGGTCCTATGTGGATGTGGGGCTCCGAGTGTTGGGGATCAGAACGTTGGGATCACACATGTTCCTAATTAGGTTCCATGATGCCCAGCAGGGTTCTGGTTCTAGATCTCGAAATGTCACGTTGGCTTGTAAAGCCCCTAGAAAGGTAACGAACTAACTAACTATATTCAGACAGGGACGGGTCTGTTCATTATTTGTCTTTCATTCAAGTCTTCCTGAGCTGAATCTTAAACCGTTATTCCACCATCCCTTCTTCCTTTACTCTGTGTTACATCATCAACTCTATCATCAGCGTGTCTCTCTCTGTCTTAGGTTCAAAACGTGGGAAGGAAGGGGGCCGTTGTGGTTGTTATGATCAAGTGAATGTGAAATTAAAACTTTTTAACGAGAGGAGTTTTGCAGGTTTCATGGAGAATGACAAGTGGATAGGAGGGATTAGCGTGGTATTACTTTGTCTCTGATCAACAGAGGCCAGAACCAATACCTGTCAGACAGTAAATCCCAACCCCTTACTCACCTCTCCTCTATAAACCAAATGCAAATTATATGGTCTGACGGTCTCTGCCCTACAGTCACACTAACAGCTGTACGTGCACTTGTGCATAAATACACACAGGAGCACGCACGCACGCACGCAAGCACGCACGTACACACACACACAGCTCCACCCCCCCACACACATACACACGCACAATATAAGGATACTATGTCTCTTTGTCAAACCATGACACATCTCTTCCAATCCATCCAATGGGGAATCCTATCCTCCTCTTTGAAATTCCTCCTCATCTTGTGGAGCTAGGTGCAGTCTGCAGACGACTAGACAGGCAGCTTTATCTGTCCTTAAAAGTTTTGCTTGGTGAGGCTGACAACTGTGATGTTCCTTAATACAGTGGCTGTGGGAGAAAACGCTGACTCGGTCACTTGTCTCGTGAATTATGTGCTGTGTCCCAAATGGCACCCTAGTCCCTGTTTACTGCACTACTTTTGACCAGAGCCCTATGAGTCTGGTCTGGTCAAAAGTAGTGCACCTAATAGGAAATAGGGTTCCATTTGGTGCGCAGTCCTAGTGCTGCTGCTGTTGCCGGGAGGAATCTGCTGACACCAAGGCCCTGTCTCAGTCTCAAATCTCAACAAAGAACTCATAATAAATGAAATGGCAACAAATTCTCCTCCTCTCATTAGTTTCTCTTTTGCTGCCATAATATTTATTTTCCCACTTTCATATATTTTATTGATCAATCTTACCTGTTACTAACGGTACAACTTCTGGTTAGAATGGTATTACACCTGAGAGTGATAATAGTTTGCTTTGCAGCTATTATTTACTGGTGTTACACGTTGTATGTTTGTACCTATTTGAAACAGATCAGATGCTACTGTGTATTATCTATTGGCTAACATTGTCACTTCTGGGCTGAAGGTAGTAGGACTTTCCCTCTCCTCTTCAATACATCATGCAGGCGTTTCATCAAGAGAAAGCAATCACAGTGGAGTCATAAGCAGCTCCTTAGAGGGTACTGAACCCAATGCAGTATCTCTCTATTGTCTCTGTCCTCATCCTTCTGTTGATCCAAAGACAAACAGGACACTGCTAGTCCACCTTACACTCACCTATCCAAATACTGTCCAAGTGAAATGTAATATGGTATGGAAATGTACACCGAACTAAGGTGGTACACAGAGCCATATGTATATATAGTACTGTATATAACTGTATTTATTTATTTATTTATTTTTTCACCTTTTTTTAACCAGGTAGGCCAGTTGAGAACAAGTTCTCATTTACAACTGCGACCTGGCCAAGATAAAGCAAAGCAGTGCGACAAAAAGAACAACACAGAGTTACACATATACAAACGTACAGTCAATAACACAAGAGAAAAGAAAAATAGAAAGATCTACCAATTTGTAAGTCGCTCTGGATAAGAGCGTCTGCTAAATGACTTAAATGTAAATGTAAATATGTACAGTGTAAATGTAGAAGAGTAGGGAGGTAGGCAATAAATAGGCCATAGAGGTGAAAATAATTCAAATTTAGCATTAATACTGGAGTGATAGATGTGCAGATGAAGATGTTGAAGTAGAGATACTGGGGTGCAAAAGAGCAAGAGGGTAAGTAATAATATAGGGATGAGGTAGCCAGGTGTGCTATTTACAGATTGGCTGTGTACAGGTACAGTGATCGGTAAGCTGCTCTGACAGCTGATGCTTAAAGTTAGAGAGGGAGATATAAGACTCCAGCTTCAGAGATTTTTGCAATTCGTTCCAGTCATTGGCAGCAGAGAAGTGGAAGGAAAGGCAGCCAAAGGAAGTGATGGCTTTGGGGATGACTAGTGCAATATACCTGCTGGAGCGTGTGCTACGGGTGGGTGTTGCTATGGTGACCAGTGAGCTGAGATAAGGCGGGGCTTTACCTAGCAAAGACTTATAGATTACCTGGAGCCAGTGGGTTTGGCGACGGATATGTGGTGAGGGCCAGCCTACGAGAGCACATACGTCGCAGTGGTGGGTAGTATACGGGGCTTTGATGATAAAACGGATGGCACTGTGATAGACTACATCCAGTTTGCTGAGTAGAGTGTTGGGGGCTATTTTGTAAATGACATCGCCAAAGTCAAGGATCGGTAGGATAGTCAGTTTTACGAGGGTATGTTTGGCGGCATGAGTGAAGGAGGCTTTGTTGCGAAATAGGAAGCAGATTCTGTATGATGAAGACGGCTGCACAGTACTGTCTTTAATCGATGGCGGTCATGATATCATTTAGGACCATGAGCGTGGCTGAGGTGCACCCATGACCAGCTCGGAAACCACATTGCATAGTGGAGAAGGTACTGTGGGATTCGGTGGGATCTGTTTATTTACTTGGCTTTCGAAGATTTTACAAAGGCAGGGCAGGATGGATATAGGTCTGTAACAGTTTGGGTCTAGAGTGTCTCCCCCTTTGAAGAGGGGGATGACCGCAGCAGCTTTCCAATCTTTGGGAATCTCAGAGGATACGAAAGAGGGGTTGAATAGGCTAGTAATAAGGGTTGCAACAATTTCAGAGGATAATTTTAAAGAGAGGGTCCAGATTGTCTAGTCCAGCTGATTTGTAGGGATCCAGATTTTGCAGCTCTTTCAGCACATCAACTGTTTTGATTTTGGTGAAGGAGAAGCGGGGGGGGGGGGGAAGTTGCTGCAGGTAGTGCTGAGATGTTGGCCGGTCTAGGGGTAGCCAGGTGGAAAGCATGGCCAGCCGTGGAAAAATGCTTAGTGAAATTATCGATTATCGTAGATGTATCGGTGGTGACAGTGTTTCCTGTCCTCAGTGCAGTGAGCAGCTGGGAGGAGGTGCTCTTATTCTCCATGGACTTTACAGTGTCCCAAAACTTTTTGGAATTAGTGCTACAAGAAGTAAATTTCTGTTTGAAAAAGCTAGCCTTAGCTTTCCTAACTGACTGAGTATATTGGTTCCTGACTTCCCTGAAAAGTTGCATATCGCGGGGGCTATTCGATGCTAATGCAGAACACCACATTATGTTTTTGTGCTGGTCAAGGGCAGTCAAGTCTGGGGTGAACCAAGGGCTATATCTGTTCTTAGTTCTAAATTTTTTGAATGGGTCATGCTTATTTAAGATGGAGAGGAAAGCACTTTTGAAGAGAAACCATGCATCCTCTACTCACTGAAATGTTTTAGGGAGCGTTTGACAGTGATGAGGGGTGGTCGTTTGACCGCGGACCCATTACGCACACAGGCAATGAGGTAGTGATTGGTAAGATCCTGGTTGAAGACAGCAGAGGTGTATTTAGAGGGCAAGTTGGTCAGGATGATATCTAAGAGGGTGCCCATGGTTATGGATTTAGGGTTATACCTAGTAGGTTCCTTGATAATGTGTGTGAGATTGAGGGCATCTAGTTTAGATTGTAGGACGGCCGGGGTGTTAAGCCTGTCCCAGTTTAGGGTCCCCTAACAGTACGAACTCTGAACATAGATGGGGGGCGATCAATTCACATATGGTGTACAGGGCACAGCTAGGGGCTGAAGGGGCCTTCCTAAGCCAAGATTCAGACACGGCTAGGACATCCGGGTTGGCGGAGTGTCTTAAAGCAGTGAATAAAACAAACATAGGGAGGAGGCTTCTACTGCTAACATGCATGAAACCAATGCTTTTACGGTTACAGAAGTCAACAAATGAGAGCGCCTGGGGAATGGGAGTGATGCTGGGGGCTGCAGGGCCCAGGTTAACCTCTTCATCACCAGAGGAACAAAGGAGGAGTAGGATAAGGGTACGGCTAAAGGCTATAAGAACTGGTCGTCTAGTGCGTTCGGAACAGAGAGTAAAAGGAACAGGTTTCTGAAGAATAGATTCAAGGCATAATGTACAGACAAGGGTATGGTAGGATGTGAGTACAGTGGAGGTAAGCCTAGGCATTGAGTGACGATGAGAGAGGTTTTGTCTCTGGAGGCACCATTTAAGCCAGGTACGGTCACCGCATGTGTGGGGGGTGGAACAACAGGGCTGGCTAAGGCATATTGAGCAGGGCTGGAGGCTCTACAGTGAAATAAGACAAAAATGACTAACCGTGCCTCCAGCTAGGTGAGCTGGAGGCACGGAGATTCAGACAGCTAGCAAGCCGGGGCTAGCAGCAGGCTAGTCGCAGCAGTCGCAATGGGAGAGCCTGTTGAAACCCCCTCGGACGGTTACGTCGGCAGACCAGTCATGATGGATCGGCGGGGCTCCGTGTCGGCAGCAAAGGGTCCAGGCCAATTGGCAAAAGAGGTAATTGAAGCCCAGGAATTTCTTGATGGATCTCTTTGGTTAGCCGGGAGACGGGCCTAGTTCGAGGCTAGCTCCAGGCTAACTGGCGCTTGCTTCGGGACAGAGACGTTAGCCAGGAGTAGCCACTCGGATTGCAGCCAGCTAACTGCGATGATCCGGAGTAAAGGTTCAGAGCTCGCGGTAGGAATCCGGAGACGTGGTGGAGAAAAGCAGTCCGATGTGCTCTGGGTTGATGTTGTCGTTCTCTAGTGGCATCATGCAACGAATGTGATGGTTTGAGATGGAAATCTAAAGGGTTCGTCCACATGTCATGTTACTGGAGCTCTGGAGTGTGTTACTTAATAGCTGAAGGTTGCAATAATAGAAATAGAAGGCAGGGAAATATTTCATTTTCCATGGCTTGCCCGCAGTGGTTCGTATCTAAGACACACTGCCGTCTCCTAAATACATGTATCTGTATCTATAGCCTTCTATCCGAGTAACATATTCATTTTGGTCAGAGCAGGGTGGTGTATGGTGCGTTTCATTTTGTATGCAGAGAGCACTACAAGCTTTGATTTGTCCTATTTCAGTGGCCTTCATTAAACTAACAGCGGGGGCAAGCTGATGTCCTTCCAACATGCTCGCAATGTACATCAATTACCAACCTGTTGTGTGGTTCTGCACATTAGGGCCTGTTGTAAATGGTACTGTAGGAAGTGTTCATATTCACACGCTCATTTGTTACTCACTTAAACCACTGCTTATTTATGTCCATCTTCAACCAGCCCGCGGGTTTGTAATGCGGGAACAATTATAAGAAAAGACTTCAAATTTGTAACCACCGGTGGTTACGACACATCCATGTAGAGTGCCTGTTTTCTTCCCACTAAACTCTGTCTTATTTGCGGCACTTTATAAAGGGACCTGGCAGCTCAATTTAATAAATGGGGTTTGCTGACGGAATACATATCAAATCCGCGGCGTGCAATTGTCGCTCCGGCATTTGCATGGCTTATGACTTCTGCTGAAGCTTTGGATCAATCACGCCTTTTCCCTCTCATCTTCCTCTGCCTCACGGATGGATGGCGGGAGGGATAGAGAAAGAGAAGTAAGGAGAGAGAGAGAGAGAGAGAGAGAGAGAGTGAGAGCGAGAGCGAGAGAAGGGGGAGGAAGAGAGAGAGAGGGGCAGAGGGAGAAAGAGAGAGAGGCGGAGAGAGAGAGAGAGAGAGAGACAAAGCTCTTGATCACCTGCTTTGTCTGAAGTGAGTCACCTTGCAAATTATGAATAGCAAATGTGCTAGAATATAATCTGGTGGCTGACTGCTACATCCCTCCTATTTGCATACCTGCCTGCCCCTGTTGCTAAATACTGCATCTTAGACCCCCAGAATGCGCAATGACATGCATATATTTCTCCCTTCTCCTCTCCCCTCAGCACTTCTTCTGTCAGACAGACGTCAGGGAAGGAATGTGTTTTTTCGGGCAGGATGCATGACAGGGGAGCAGGTGGAACGAAGAGCAAATGACACATCTCTCACTGTTCTGCCAGAGGGGCCACTCTCCCTCTCCTTCACTGTTCCTTGCTCCTCTTACGGACCCCCCTGGCACATTGATATTCAAATCTACACAGCATTCCATCCTGAGTCGCCACACAAAGGGCTCTGAGGCTGCTGCATACCTACGGAGGAACAGGGCAGGGTTCATTTCTTCTCCTCTCCCTGATTCCTACCCTTCGCAAAGTTCCTACAGGAGTGTAACAGAACCGGAACAGGGGAGGGCTCAAGCTGATGATCTGACAAAGGGACACGTCTCTTTTGAACTGGAATACGTTCTCTAGTAATCTGCTGTGTTGTTTTGTTGTCTGTTCCGAACGACAACGAGTCATGTTTTTTTCATTCTGTACCATTATTGCGTTTATTGATTTTAATCATATACTCTCCCAGAGGTATAGCCTTGGTGGTGACACAGTCACTGGAATGTTTTCTACTGTAGCTATGTCTAACTGAAATGTTTGTTTTGGAACATACTGTGTTCACTGTCACTTTCTATTGAGCTTCCTTTCTTGGCCAGGTCTACCTTGAGAAAGAGGTCTTCTGACCTTTACTTTGTTGAACCTTTATTTAACTAGGCAAGTCAATGAATTCTTATTTGCAATGACGGCCTACCCCGGCCAAACCCTAACGACGCTGGGCCAATTGTGCACCACCCCATGGGACTCCCAATCCCGGCCGGTTGTGATACAGCCTGGAATCAAACCAGGGTCTGTAGTGATGCCACTAGCACTGAGATGCAATTGGACTACCTGGTTTAGGTAGTGTTAAATAAAAAAAATATGCTGTAAATTACATATTACATGTTTAGTCATGATTTTTTGGTTATGATGAAATCACATTCAAATGTGACAAACTCTAAAGGCGTTTTACATGGTACCTAAGGGCACTACTACCTCATTACATATAGTTAATGCCCATTAAAATACACCTTAATGAGGGTAGGTTAATTAATGATTAAACCAGAGAAACAGGCACCATTAGACAACAACGAAACAACAAATGGCAAATTACAAAAACTACAAAATCAAAACAAAACATAGCAAACCCACTCACCTCTCGCCTGTCAAAGTGAAACATGCTTGGAGGTAGTGGTGGGGGGTCTGCTGCTGAAAGTCTTCTGGGGATAGAGAGAAAGAAGGTGAGAAAGAGAGATAGAAAGAGGGAGAGAGAAAAAGAAAGACAGAGAGAGTGAGAGAGAGAGAGAGAGAGAGAAACAGAGACAGAGACCGATAGTGAGAAAGAGGGAGAAGAAGAAGTAGAAAAGGAGGAGGAGAGAGGAGTAAGGCCCATATACTCGTCGCAAGACCCACTGGTTGATGCTTATTTATAAAACCCTCTTAGGCCTCACTCCCCCCTATCTGAGATATCCACTGCAGCCCTCATCCTCCACATACAACACTCGTTCTGCCAGTCACATGCTGTTAAAGGTCCCCAAAGCACACACATCCCTGGGTCGCTCGTCTTTTCAGTTCGCTGCAGTTAGCGACTGGAACGAGCTGCAACAAACACTCAAACTGGACAGTTTTATCTCAATCTCTTCATTCAAAGACTCAATCATGGACACTCTTACTGACAGTTGTGGCTGCTTTGCGTGATGTATTGATGTCTCTACCTTCTTGCCCTTTGTGCTGTTGTCTGTGCCCAATAATGTGTGTACCATGTTTTGTGCTGCTCCCATGTTGTGTTGCTACCATGTTGTTGTCATGTTGTGTTACTACCATGCTGTGTTGTCATGTGTTGCTGCCTTGCTATGTTGTTGTCTTAAGTTTCTCCTTATGTAGTGTTGTGTTCTCTTTCTTGTCGTGATGTGTGTTTTGTCCTATATTTATGTTATTTTTTTTATTACATTTATTTTATTTTATCCCAGCCCCCGTCCACGCAGGAGGTCTTTTGCCTTTTGTTAGGCCGTCATTGTAAATAAGAATTTGTTCTTAACTGACTTGCCTAGTTAAATAAAGGTTAAATAAAGAAATACATTTAAAAAAGGCCATGTTATTATTGACAGGGTCCCCCTGGAGCAGACCAAAGGCGCAAATGTCTCACACGTGGCCGTGCGTGATCATTACCTTTGTCTTCCTTCTCTGATGAATCTGCACTGGTCTTGGAATCTGCCCGGGTAGTCGCTGGCTGTGTTTAATAAGGGGCTCTCTCTCTCAGCCATGGTTCTGCATCTCAAATGGCCCCTTATTCCCTATATAGCGCACTCCTTTTGGCCAGAGCCCTATTGGTTTTCCTATGGGCACTGGTAAAAAAAGAAAAAAGGTGCACTATGTAGGGAATAGTGTGTCATTTGGGACACATGCATGGTCCACTTGGCAAAAGCCTCTTACAAACCCATTTAAGCAGGGTCTATGGATTTCATGGCTCCCCAGGCACTTTCTCCTATTTCAATAAGGTAAAGTCCAAGGCTTTATCCATCCGTCAATAGAGCAGGAGAAGCAGTGGATGCAGCAGTTTCTAATCCTCAGAGTGCATGGCGCTAGCTGATGTCCTCTGTACTGTACGGTCCGTTGGTCATTGGTCTGATTGGTGGTCTCGGTTTGTCTTCGCTCATCCTCTCACCTGGGACCTCTTTGTCTCCATGAAGGATCACGTTTATCTTACCAAACAGCTAGTTTATACCACACGAGATGGAGCTGAAGGTGTCTCCAGGCTTCGACGTGCCACTGTGGCGGTGGTGCAGCGTGATGCAATGACATTTAGAGAAATAGGAGAAAGACAACCTCATTGCATTTGAATTATTGTGTTCATGTGACATCTCGTGACTTCCCAAAGGTGAGGAGGAAAGCAGGAACTAGAGTGGAACAACAGCAGCACATCGAAGCATCCAGGTGCCTTAGAACACTGGATTAGTGAACTGTAAACCCTTTATGAGCACACTGAGTTAGTCTGGCTTCTCATTTTAAAACATTATTTTAATGTTAAATTGGATATTGTTACTAGTGTCTTGTTAATTCTTTTATATTTAAACCAAGGACAGAACCACATCTACAATATCAAACCGCACTGCCCCAAATTGCCCCAAATGTATGCACTTTAACTGAGATCGTCCAGACAGTTGCTGAATTTGCTTGCGTTTCGCCTGGAGACAGAAGATGACGAGATAATTTTGTTATTTGCAATCTTTGATATTCATCCCATCACTCTCGAATCAAACATTTCTACCCATCGACTGGCTGTATTGACCCAGACACTGGTGGGAGAATGATGATCCACACTGTCTAACTGTGAAATATGTGCGTCATGGATATGCCATATCTGTACCACAAAACCACAGATCATGAACATAATCCACGAAAAGGATACATTCTACACTGAAATCCTTATATTGCAACAAAAAGGACATCCACAAAAATAGGTGACATTGTCTTGTCAATAGTAGGTACTGTTCTGTGAAAGCTGTATTACAATATTACATCTAACATAATCAAAAGGGGGATTTAGAGTACAATATTGTCCTCATACTGTATGATACCTGTGCCTATAGCCTTGTCGTATAACCCAGACTAGGATTATAGAGCTGGTGAGGAGGGCAAGAATAGAAATCTGTATTCTAATCCCATATTAACACACTTAAGGACAGATATACTGCAGATGTATTGTTGAGCCATTGTTGTGTCATGCAATGGAGAGGGCAGCTATGGGCAAACCTGTTAGACTGTTGAGTAGAGTCTTTCTCCTTTCTCTTGGGCTGTGTCCAAAATGACACCCTATTCCCTACATAGTGCACTACTTTTGACCAGAGCCCTATGCAGGGAATTAAAGGGTGCCATTTTGTGCGCGTTATACAGCAGCACAGGACGTCATGAGGTGTCACGAGGGAGAACAGAGATAAACAAGAGTGGCAGGGCAATCCTTCAGCCTGGCCCAGACCATGGGAGATGTGACAACACCTCCTGATTAAAATATCATAGCCAAACGAGGTGTGTAAGTGCTATGCAAATATGGAATGCATTCTGCATAGGCAGCAGAAGAGGCGGCCTCTGACAAAGAGGACAGAGAGGGAGGGATCTTTCTTTAGCATCGGCTCCGCAGTTTCTAATACCGATGGCGGTGAGCCCATGCCAGGGAGCTGTACATGTATCTTCATGTGTTACTCAAATCTACATGGTTTGATGACGTGTGTTCTCGGTGGGCAAAGATGGTGGAAACAATGTCATAACAGTCAGATTTCAACCAGTTGTAGTTGTAATGATGTTACTTCAACCATCTTTCTCGCTGGTTTGTGGAGTGGGATGACCACCACTCTTATCACCCATGGTTGATGTGGGGGTTTCATGGCCTGACAAACGTAAGACCAAGGTTTCTCTTATAGCATTTTTCAAATTCACAGGAGCAGTAATTGATCGTACAACTAATCTGTGTTTATTTCCCTTTCCTCCTTATTTTCGATCGTCTTTCAGCTACATGTCGAAAAGGGTGTGATTTGGCCCAAAAAATAGATGATTTATGTTTGCAGAGAAATAATCAGCCTACAGTGTTGAAGAGCCCTTATCACGTATGCTTGGAGGCTGCATTTATGTATATTTGTACTACAATATTCTCTTTTTAAAATTGCCCTTGATAGTCTTGGTGCTTCTGTGTTTGTCAAAACATATCAATAGAGCCTCCCTTGAAAAGTACTGCTTTTTCTTCACTCAAAATTGCATTCAAATTACACAGCAGGCACAGCCATTGTTCAGTTCATGGTTGCTTTTTTGTATTTATGTCTAAGTGTGTCCTCAAAGCAGTCTATTTAGTTTCGATTTTAGCAAGAATTTGACTTGAAAATGTCTTTCTGAAGATCAAAAACCTAATGAAAGACTAAAGGCTTTGACAAACTCAACAAATAGCTCTCTAAGCACTCTCAGATAATGTAACAGTCCTGACCTATTTATGTTAGTTTTTATGTGTTTATGGTCAGGGCGTTAGTTTTGGGTGGGCAGTCTATGTTATCTGTTTCTATGTTGTTTTTGGTTTGCCTGGTATGGCTCTTGATTAGAGGCAGGTGGTTTGCGTTTTCCTCTAATCAAGAGTCATATTTAGGTAGGGCATTCTCACTGTTTGTTTGTGGGTGATTGTCTCCTGTGATGTTTTCGTGTTGTCGATGTTATTCACTTTCGGAGCTGTTTGGCTGTTCGTGTGTTTTGATGTAACGTTCCTGTCCGTGAGTTTACGTTTGTTGATGTGAGTTTATGTTCAGGTTCCGTTCGTTACGTTTTGTTATTTTGTAAGTTTTGAAAGTGTTTTGTTTTGTTTAGTGGCCGTCGTATTTGTAATAAAGATGGCTTATTTCCCTGACTCCGCATGTTGGTCTGAAGATCCTTCTCTCCTCACCTCATCTGAGGATGAGGAAAGCGACAGCCTTAACAGAATCACCCACCAACAAACAGAGACCAAGCGGTATGGGAATGCTCGACGGAGCAACAGGAACTTCTGGACTTGGGAGGAGATCTTGGACGGTAGAGGACCTTGGGCTCAACCAGGGGAATATCGCCGTCCAAAGGAGGAATTGGAAGCAGCAAAGGCTGAGCGGCGCTGGTATGAGGAGGCAGCGCGACGACGCGGTTGGGAGCCCGTGAGTAAGACCAAAAAATTTCTTGGGGGGGGGCACACGAGGAGTGTGGCAAAGCCGGGTAAGATACCCGAGCAAACTCCCCGTGCTTACCGTGGAGGTAGAAGGCGTCGTACTGGTAAGACACCGTGTTATGCGGTAAAGCGCACGGTGTCCCCAGTACGCGTGCTTAGCCCAGTGCGGGCTATTCCACCTTGCCGCACTGGGAGGGCTAGGTTGGGCATCGAGCCGGGTGCCATGAAGCCGGCCCAACGTAGCTGGTCTCCAGTACGTCTCCTCGGGCCGGTGTACATGGCACCAGCCTTACAGGTGGTGTCCCCGGTTCGCCTGCATAGCCCAGTGCGGGCTATTCCACCTCGCCGCACTGGCAGGGCTACGGGGTTCATTCAACCTGGTAGGGTTGGGGAGGCTCGGTGCTCAAGAGCACGTGTCCTCCTTCACGGTCCGGTAGACCCGGTGCCACCTCCATGTACCAGTCCTCCGGTGGCAGCCCCCCGTACCAGGCTGTCTCTCCGGGTTCTCTCTCCTGCTGTTTCCTCCTCTCCAGCGCAGCCGGTGCCTAGACCACGCACCAGGCTGTCTCTCCTTCTCCTCCCTATAGAGCTATCTGTCTCCCCAGCGCCATCTGAGCCATCCGTCTCCCCAGCGCCATCTGAGCCATCCGTCTCCCCAGCGCCATCTGAGCCATCCGTCTCCCCAGCGCCATCTGAGCCATCCGTCTCTCCAGCGCCATCTGAGCCATCCGTCTCCCCAGCGCCGTCTGAGCCATCCGTCTGCCATGAGCCTGCAAAGCCGCCCGTCTGCCATGAGCCTGCAAAGCCGCCCGTCTGCCATGAGCCTACAGAGCCATCCGCCAGACAGGAGCCGCTAGAGCCGTCAGCCAGACAGGAGCCGCTAGAGCCGTCAGCCAGACAGGATCTGCCAGAGCCGCCAACCAGACAGGATCTGCCAGAGCCGCCAACCAGACAGGATCTGCCAGAGCCGCCAACCAGACAGGATCTGCCAGAGCCGCCAACCAGACAGGATCTGCCAGAGCCGCCAACCAGACAGGATCTGCCAGAGCCGCCAGCGAGCCATGAGCAGCCAGAGCCGTCAGAGAGTCATGAGCAGCCAGAGCCGTCAGAGAGCCATGAGCAGCCAGAGCCGTCAGAGAGCCATGAGCAGCCAGAGCCGTCAGCCTGCCATGAGCGTCGAGAGCCGTCAGCCTGCCATGAGCGTCGAGAGCCGTCAGCCTGCCATGAGCGTCGAGAGCCGTCAGCCTGCCATGAGCGTCGAGAGCCGTCAGTCTGCCATGAGCGTCGAGAGCCGTCAGCCTACCATGAGCGTAGAGAGCCGTCAGCCTGCCATGAGCGTCGAGAGCCGTTAGCCTGCATGGACCTGCCAGAGCCGTCCAGCCAGGACCTGCCAGAGCCGTCCAAACAGGACCTGCCAGAGTCCTTCAGCCGGGATCTGCCCCTTGTCCCGGTGTTGCCCCTTGTCCCGGTGCTGCCCCTTGTCCCGGTGCTGCCCCTTGTCCCGGTGCTGCCCCTTGTCCCGGTGCTGCCCCTTGTCCCGGTGCTACCCCTTGTCCCGGTGCTGCCCCTTGTCCCGGTGCTGGCTGTTTATTTTGGGGAAAGTAGTTTTTGGGTGGTCAGTGGAGGGGGTAGACAGAAGAGGGGAGTGACTAGGGTGGTGTGGGGACAGCGTCCTGAGCCGGAACCACCACCGTGGTCAACTGCCCACCCGGACCCTCCCCTGGACTTTGTGCTGGTGCGCCCGGCGTTCGCACCTTGAGGGGGGGGTACTGTAACAGTCCTGACCTATTTATGTTAGTTTTTATGTGTTTATGGTCAGGGCGTTAGTTTTGGGTGGGCAGTCTATGTTATCTGTTTCTATGTTGTTTTTGGTTTGCCTGGTATGGCTCTTGATTAGAGGCAGGTGGTTTGCGTTTTCCTCTAATCAAGAGTCATATTTAGGTAGGGCATTCTCACTGTTTGTTTGTGGGTGATTGTCTCCTGTGTCTGTATGTATGTTCGTACCACATAGGACTGTAGCGTTTGTTTGTTTCGTTTCGATGTCGTCTGTTTTCCTGTACGTAAGTTTATGTTTAGTTATGTAAGTTTATGTTCAGGTTGCGTCAACGTCGTTTTGTTATTTTGTAAGCTTGTTAAAGTGTTTTGTTTCGTTTCGTGTTGCCATCATATTTTATAATAAAGATGGCTTATTTCCCTAAGCCTGCGTTTTGGTCTGAGGATCCTTCTCTCCTCACCTCGTCCGAGGATGAGGAGAGCGTCACCCGTTACAGATAAGACCAAGAATCTTGCAGACATTGTCAATTTTTGTACACACTTTGAACAGCCTGCTTTCATTCTGGTGTCCGTCTGTCTGTCTGTCTTGCCTGCCCCAATGTTTCACCTTTGTTAACAGATCATTGATCTCTACATACAGCCCGGCACCTCACCGGTTGACATCAGCTAGAACCTGAGAGGCATCAGACAGTGACACGTGGATTTGATTGAACAGGTCGTGGGATACTGACAGACTGCTAAAGAAGGTAGCTCATGGAATGGACAACAATGCTAACTGAGGAGGCTTCTTCAATTGTTCACCACACAGTACATCTGTCCTGTGTATCAATACCAACACAGGATGTTTACTGGAACATTGTATCATAAGCTGTGGACACTCAGCTTATGATATACACTGGTATATCTTATGATATACACTGGTATATCTTTATTTTTTTCAAAAAAGTTTCACATAACAGAACCGATCCACTTGATCTGATCAAATAAGTGAACTCAATCATCCCAATCAATTATACACGGAAAAGGACAACACAGTATTAACCATTTGGATCCACAAGGAGGACCATATTCTCTGAGGTCATCTTCCAAATTTGTACCTTCCCTCTCCTCCTCCCCCCCTCCCCTCCTACTGTTGGATGTACCTGCCACCCTCCCATGGTGGAACTATATGAATCCCTGACGTCTGTCTGTTTTTAGCTACATGCTCTGGAGCAAGGCCTGGCACTGAGGCACGGAGGGGGACGTGGAAACGGTTGGTGTTTCCCGGTGCAGTCTCTCCCGGATGCATCCCAAATGTCACACTTTCCTCAATATAGTGCACTACTTTTGATCGGGGCCCATAGGGCTCTGGTCAAAAGTAGTGCACTGTATAGGGAATCGGGTGCCATTTGGGACACAGCCCTGGTCCTCCCATATTAATCAGATTTTCCTCAGCAGCCATATGTCGTAGCAGCGTGATAGACCCAACCACAACCAACTCACAAGCCTGGCCTGGCTGCGTGTGTCTTTCACAAGGATCTCCTTCCAAATCCAAACACATTCCTATGCTACAGTGAAGGTTATGGGCTGTCTAATGCCTACATGATGGCGCTGGAACTCTATTGTTCTCTGTGGTAAAGGTGAAGAAGAAAAAGGTACACTCAAGAACTATAATCACAGAGAGCTCAAAAGTGGTGAGGATGAGGAGGTTGCCAAATGGTGATCACTCACTTTCACAACAACAACAATCTTGGTGCCATCATCGGTGCTTTGGACCGTATGGATTCCAGAATGTTGCATTGGCTACAGTAAATACAGAGAGCTACAGATTAGTTGGGCAGGATCAGTTGTTACTGTGTGTGTGTGTGTGTGTGTGTGTGTGTGTGTGTGTGTGTGTGTGTGTGTGTGTGTGTGTGTGTGTGTGTGTGTGTGTGTGTGTGTAAGTCTTTGTTTAATCTTGAGGAGCCTGTGTTGATACAGTATGTACAAGTCATGTATTATCTGTTCTCCATCTGTCATCTGATGTAGTTTCACCCCATCGATAGGAGAAACATACAGTTAGAAAGATATAGTGAGACATATAGCTAGTTCATGTTATTATATATCTTATAACAGTCAATTAGCATTAAATCCAATGCCACTAATAGAAATACAAGGTAGGGTACAAATGTCATGTAAAGAAAGATATTCACAAATAAACCACAAGGCATACCGAATGCAAAATTCCCCAAAATAATCTCAAATATAGGCTCAGTCTCTGAAACCCAAATTAAAATGCTAAATCAAGTCTCTGTTTTGTCAACAATGTATTTTTCCACCAACGAAAGTAAATGTTTGATTAAATTATGTCCAACAATCCAGTAAGAAATCCAAAATTATGCAAAAAACCCAACTAATCCAGCTGTGAGAAATTAAATAAGAATTTATTTAACCAGTTCAGTTGCATAGTTCAGTATAATAATCCAAAGGAAAATAGTCCATGGAGCAAAAAAATCCCAACATATATAAGTAGGCGTTAGAAATAGCCTCCATTAGAAGTCAATAGTCCACAATTTGATTTTCAATATCCTTTACAAATCTTTTACAAAGTTCTCACCTGTATGACATGAGAAAACAATGCCTTTAAAAAAAAACATTTAAAAAGACTGCCCCTATGCAGTCTTTTTAAGTTACATTTTCGAATCATCACTGTATGTCTAATAAATCACTGTGTGTGTGTATATTTAATGAAAAGAACTCAAAAATATAGTTTTTATTTAACCAGGTAAGTCAGTTAATAACAAATTCTTATTTTGCAACGACAACCTACCCCGGCCAAACCCTCCTCTAACCCGGACGATGCTGGGCCAATTGTGCGCCGCCCTATGCGATTCCCGATCACGGACGGTCGTCATACAGCCTGGGATCGAACCTGGGTCTGTAGTGACACCTCTAGTACGGAGATGCAATGCCTTAGACTGCTGCGCCCTACTCGGGAGTTACCACTTGGGAGTTTATCATTTATTTCCCTGAGCCTCTTTGGCCATTGAACTGCTCATGTGAAGATATTTACATACACAGCCCTGATTGGCTGATATGATGATCTAGAGCCCACCCCCTTACCCAGATGAACGGTTATTGGTCTATTATAATCAGATTGTGACGTCATGATCTGGGCCGAAAACTCCATCCCACCTGAACAGACTGAAATTCCAGCCATTTTTTTTCAAACAGCTCTTACACACAAAAAGGGCATTATCATCCTTTTCACATTTTAAGAGTGTTATTTCGGCTTCATAGTACGGAAATAGAAAACAGGAAAACCACATTAGTAACTGCACTGCCCCTTTAAACGATCAACGTTTCCTAAGCTGCGTTCATAACATTGACGAAATAACTGCATTTGACTCGGAAAAATCCATTTAAATGCCTCTCCAACTGGTAATTACTAGTGGGAAACTCGTCTACACACATTCTGAACTCTGATGTCACATACTAAGGAAGTGACCCTGATAACACATTTTTGGCAGTAAAAGGCATCAACAAAACATTATTTATAGGAAAGCAATCTATTAATATGTATTTTGAACCCTATTGTTTGTTTACTAGCATGATAGCTGTCATTTCTGTTTATGGTTGACACAGCCTTTTTGCCATTAGCCCGATCGGTGTTCTCAACGAGTTTAAAGCATGTGAATGCACACAACTCCTTTCTCCCAGTTTACAAGTAGTATTTTCAGAGTTTCCACTTATTATGAATGCAGCTTAGGTCACAATTTTATTTTTTACAAGATGGAGTCAAGATAGATCCCCCCCCCATTTCCTGGCATACCCACTCCCTATATCAAGTCAAACCAGGTAGTGACTATGGGTGTGGCTAGGGAGTGCCCAAAGCGTAGCCCACAGCCTATACACATCTCAATGGGTGAATCTAAACCTTATTTTCTTGATTCCTTATGTCCTCTCTCCTTGCCTCCATATCCAAACATATTGGAGGAGATGGTTTGAATCAAGGAATCTCAGATCTTCTCCTCCAATGCGTTTTATGAAGCAGGCGAGGAGAGAGGACATGAGGAATCAAGAAAAGACAACTGAGACTCACCCAAGGAATCATATTTTTGCTTATTTAATCAGGCAAGTCAGTCAAGAACAAATTCTTATTTACAATGACGGCCTGGGAACAGTGGGTTAAAATGTCTTGTTCAGTGGCAGAATGACAGATTTTTACATTGTCAGCTCGGGGATTCAATCTAGCAACCTTTCAGTTACTGGCCCAACGCTCTAACCACTAGGTTACCTGCCGCCCCCATATACACCTTGTGGGTTACAATCAGATCCCACCTGTCACCTGATAGATAGGAGAAGAAAATATCTCCTACTCTTGTATCTGAGTTCAGCTGTCAAAGTACCATTTATTAGTCACTGGATTTTATGACATCATCTTGAATTTATTCCAGTCAGGCTCTGTAACATGACACAAATAGCATATTGAATGATGCACCAAGTGAGCGACAGACGGAAATATGATTTCCAGCCTGAATCATTCGATTCTATGCTGTATACAAAATACTGTATGCACGGCATATTTCAAAACTCATGAATGACATGAACACATTTCAAACCAAGCGTAATTAATGAGAGGTTCAAGCAGCGAAGCTGGGTGAAACACTATCATATTTGTTTGGTGTTATTATTACTCTCCTTCCGGCGACTTGGTGAAAAGAATGCAAACTCCTGTGAGATGGTAAGGCCCAGGAGGTTGAAACTTTGCAAGATGGTAAAGGGCGAAGGGCCACACCCTATCATCCAATGCCATGCTATTTGGCCACATAGTGGAACTACAACAAGCAATTGAAAATGCTAACTTTGAAAGGTCACGCCCCTCACAATGTGTGAGCTATAGTCCTGAAAGTTGGTACATAGGTCCCTCTCCTCACAAGGAACACACTTGCCTGAAGGACCATTAAGGTCTGCCGTGATGGATTTTCCGCAATTTTGGATTTTGTGAAAAACACTTCAAACGCTACTCCTCTGGCACCGAATGACCGATCTGCAGAAAACTTGAGACATGGCATCTATGGACCAAGTTCTCATAAATTATGTTTTTCCAGGCTAGCATCTCAAACAACATGGCCGCTATTGACCAATGAACATTAACGTGGGATTGGTCTGGCACATAAACGAATATAATCCGACATGGTTATTTGTATTGAAACAAAACTTGATACACAGGTTCCAAACACTGTCAAGACTTAACATCTGCAAGAACAATCAGATCCACCACAATGTGGTGCAATAACAGGCACATATTTACATATATTGATCTGTTAGACTCAGTCATGGAATTTGGCACACATGCTCAGCGAAGTGAGTCTACTTTCCCTGTAGAGTATGGTTCTGTTTGGCTTCATGGTGGTGCTGTTGGACAGGAAAAAAAACATGAATGCAAGCTCATTGGCTTATTATTCTTTGAACTAGTGTCTTGAGCTCTGATATTTAGCAAGCGTGGTAAGGAGTACAGAAGTCGCTCATCCAGTGGGCCCCGGCATTGCTGCTTGCGACTATTATTTACTGTTGTATTTCTTTGTGTCAGGTCTGTGTCAAATAATCTCTTGATATTATCCATCGTAAAATAATTATCAACATAATTTTATGCACATGCTTTATGCACAGTAACAAGTTTAAAAAATATACTTTATTACATTAATGAGAAAAATAAATAACCCATAATTATCAGGAACATAATTGTTTTAGGCATTTGTTGTTTATTGTATGGATATTTAACTGCTTGCTACACTATGACTGTACATTTATATTCATATCTGGGGGCTCTGACACAACTTGGAACATGATATTGTAACTGAAGCAATTTACTTAGATGAGTTTCACTTTTGTTTACGTTCCCTTCAACTGGGGACATAGTTCCCCCTCCTTCTCTCTTTTTCTCTCTCTCTCTCTCTCTCTCTCTCTCTCTCTCTCTCTCTCTCTCTCTCTCTCTCTCTCTCTCCACTAATATAAAATCACAACAGGATGTCCCAATAGTTTTGTCCTGGGGAGATTCTCAATTCCCCCCAAAAAAGTATGTCCTCTCCTCGACTCCTCTGTCCTCCTCTTGACTCCTCTGTCCTCCTCTTCTCATGACCCAGAAACCGTGAAGTGGTTGAGGAGCGTGTCAATTTGCTTGTAGGCGAACAGAGGAGTGTGCTCCCCTCTTCGATTACCTACTTCGACAGAAGATGCACAAGAGTATCCTCCCGCCGGCTAGCGCAGAAGTTTTTAAAGATCCTCAACACCCCTTTGGAATCAGCAGTTTTCTCAAAGGAGAAAAGAATGTACACATTTAAAAATGATAAGCTACTTATCCTTCTATCTGTAAAATGTCTTGCACAACTAACTGTTTTTATTACTTTACACATTTATTTTGGGATTTCCGCCACTGTAAATGTAAAAATGCCTGATGGTGCGCGAGTGGAGGAGAGTTTCCTGCCATACATTTTGAATTTGTTTCCACGTTTCCTCTCCTTGTCTCCATTCCTCGATTACCTTTCACCTTTTTCAAAAGCAGGCGAGGAGAGGACAGAGAAGAGGATGCTAGGAGTTGAGCATCCAATTGAGATTCTCCCCTGGGCTTTACCTTTGTTTCCATCTTGATGGAGCAACATGGACTAGATTGCCAGGGGGTACACTACTAGGCTATGGGTATCATCACAGACCTCATTAGTCATAATCTATCTGCTGTGACTTTTTAATGTTCTCTTGAATCTGTTTATTAAACCAGTACTTTATTACACAATGAGATGGTGATGGGGAAGCCAATATTCGACTATATTCTGCCTGTCTATTCTATTCTCACGTCTTTCTGTCTGTCCCTTTGTCTGGTCTGTCTGTCTAGTATGTATGTTTGTCAGGTTGGATGTGGGGGTAGAGTACACCGCATCATTACCAGGGTTCAGTCTGTGAACTGCAGATAACCCTAATGACGTATGCATATGGATATAATACTTTTATATCCACGCAGTCGAGATGTTAACGACGTCCATTCAATCTGACTGTAGCCTACACGGGTTTCATTTGACTCAATTGAGGATGACTTCCTCTGGGGATACACACGTTGATCATCCTCTTGCTGTTCCTGCTCCTTTCCTGTCGTCTTATAGCAAACTCTTGTGCACCCTCTGGTGCTTGCTAGTCTCCAAAACTTATTTGTGTTGCCTGCTTTGCAGATTGTCTTCCTTGTCTCTGTGGTTGCTCATTATTCAGAGACAGGCGGATCTCAGGTCATCTGCAGCTGCAGCAACGGAGAAGCAGGAAAGATGGCGATCATCCATTAGACCGGACGCACGCATGAAATACAGGACAACTTTTAGGAAGAAGATCGCTTCTCCACCAGAAGAAGACATACCTGTGAGTTTATAACGCAATTTACCAGTTTGTTCAAGATCACGGCTCGCCTGGCTTCATGGTTCAGGAGCACGTCGTTGTTTGGTAGATGAAATACAGAGCGAGCGCCTCGTGAATGACCTGCAAAGAGCTCATCTCATTTCTTAGTGTAGGACCAGACGTGGTGAATTGAGATAGCCAGCCGGTGCGAGCGAGAATAAACGGGCGAACGAACGAATAACGCTTGAGCTGGCGCTGGCACCCATTGTATTCAAAGTAATCTAGGTTCTTCTACCTACTCATAATATACTCCCAAACCTTCCATTCGTTTAGCTTTCTACCTATCCGTCTTTCGTTTAGCGTTTTGTTGAACTAGTCAAACTGGACAAGGAGGAAAAAAGAGAACCGAGGTTGTGAGCTGCGTGTTTCAGCACTAGGTCGGGAGAGTTTTATTTTGGCATGTCTGGCCAGGGGATTTAGCGTCGGTCCCCCGTCTGTGTTGTGCGATTGCTTCGAGAAGAAGCCATTGCACGGATTGCTCTACCTCCTCTTCTAGCCCAGCCAGCAAACCAGCCAGCCAGAGCCGAGAGAGAGTCCAGCCTCCATTAGCGACAGTCTGGCTGGCATAGCCGCTGGTACACTTCCAGACACTCACTAAAAAGCCATAGCTTGTTCCCTCAATTAAAATCTAATCTGCTGGGGATTGCATATGGTTCTCCTTGTGATTTGATCTATCAAGCTACAAGGCAGCTTCGTGGATGAATTGCCACCTTTTTATTTTCAGTTTTGACTTTTTTTTTAAATGTATTATTTGAGTCTAATCACCCGGGCTCTTGCGCTGAGGCTGTGAGCATAGCTGTTTTGGATGCGTATGCAGTCAGCCAGGGCTCTGAAGTCAGGTATGTCATTGTGGAGCTTCACCATAAAATGGAGGAAGGCAGATGACTCTCAGAGGAGAGCCTGGAGTCAGACAGGAGCCCTCACGGAAGAACAAAGGTTGACTTTTTTTTTGCCCTGTACAGCAGCCAGTTTTGGGTTGTTATATTCAGTAGTTTGAAAGTCTTTTTGGGTACTTCCAAATGTTTTTGTTTTATTTTGTCGTGATTTAGGAGAACTAGTAAAGGGGAAGTTTATTTTATTTGTTCAACCTTCAGTTATTTTATTTATTCCCCTTTCCACCTGTTACATTATTGCCATTGGTGTTAGGGAGAAATGGAGGGTGTTGTAGGAGTGTTATTATTGGGTCCCAGTGGTAGGACAGTCAGTGATGGCTTGGAGCTGACGATGAGAGGGCGAGAGGACAGTCAGACACACATGGATGAAATGGGGATTGGAGGAGTATGAAGTTGGGCTAACTCAGGAAAGTTCCTGCGAGGGAAGTAGACACCTTTGAAAAGCAGTTTGCGACATCTCGACCATCTCACATTGCAGGCTGTGGTTATTCTACGATTTAGGCTACAGTAAATTACATAGACAGAGCTCTCCAAAAGGTAACAATTGACATGTTTTATTACACATATTCTTTTGAGATTTAAAGTTGATTACAAATGTATTACACGTGTTTTGAGATTTAGAGTTTGAACACAAGGTGATACTTGGGCTATTGCTCATCGATTTGTTACGTATGTACTTGTCCTCAGCATGTAAATGTAGTCCTCTTCAACCTCAGTTTAACTGTGATGTATACTCTTGTCTAACCTATCACTGAAGGAATGGCATTCCTTGTCACTCAGTCAGAAGAAAACAAGGTGTGCTCCTCCATGTGCGCCTGCCTGCCTTGTGTGCCTGCGTGCGTGCTCATGCTCTCCTACAGACTCCCTCACACTGGCCACGGTGGAATCTTGCTGACAAGGAGACAGAGCTAGATACACTCTGCGACAACTGTGGGCTCGGAGGCAATCAAAATGGTGGCGCATGTCTCGGTCTCGTCATGTCAAGGGAACCAGTTCCTCAAGGTGGAGCTAGCTGGATGTTTGGCCTGAAACGATGAAGGCTAGTGGTAGAGAAATGTGTTTCTCAGATAGCTTCAGAGCAGGTTCTTGTGTTTGCTGGGAAATGATGTTCTTGCTAGGTATCTTGTTTAGACTTCGTACTGTAGTTCTTGTGTGATCTTTTACAGACACATCTTGTGCAATGCCTAATCGTTTCCTCTCTGAGGGATACTGTTACAGCCCAAGTTACCTGCGTTTCTAATATACTACGATCACAATTTATCACTGTGCTAAACAACTTGTCATTTCAGTCCACTATGCAACATGTTTCCTTAGCACTACTCCCGCTAGATTATTCTTGGATTTCCACAAATAGCTCAAATATAATAGGATGAAAAAACATTATTTTTTCTCACCTTTCTTGAAGTAACATCTTCTTCCTGGTCCATAATGCAAAGACTAACTGATAAAACATCTCTTTGAAGTGAACTTCACGTCTATTTTTTACTCACAACTCTCACTTTATTAGACAACACGACTACTAGCCCAACTGATGGTTTGTTCAAGACCTCCACAGGTTGCGGGATTAGTTTACAACTATGGAGGTCAGAGGGCATGGCATTATTGAAGGATATTTTTTGGTCTACTTCAGCGTTAACGCTGGTATATTTTGCTCGTCGTGGCACTCATAATTACTAAGAGTGCAATGTTTAGTTCAAATACTTGTGGACTACTGTAGCGAGGATCGGGATTAAGCCACCGAGAGCGCTACAAAGTCTCTCCAAATTCAACAAGGTGACTTATATTTCCGATACAAGTATTGATATTACTAGTAGTATTGTTTTATCCCCATTTAGTTGTAAGCAGAGGCATTTATTTCGGGAGTACGGCCAACTTTTAGAACAGCCGCCACGTTCGTACCTTTAAGCGTTCCGTTCATCCATTCATTATCAGTATTTCTACGACGGGTTGGTCAAAACCCGTACACCGTACATATATTTTTCCATTGTGTTACTGACTGTACGTTTGTTTACGTGTAACTCTGCGTCGTTGTTCGTGTCGCACTGCTTTGCTTTATCTTGGCCAGGTCGCAGTTGTAAATGAGAACTTGTTCTCAACTGGCCTACCTGGTTAAACAAAGGTGAAATAAAAATAAATGAAAAAGAAACAAGCATTGATAGGTTGGGACTCGTTTGTTTGACCTGACAAAGATCCACACTTAAAGAGTGTGCGGGCCTTCTTGTTCTTTACTGAGATGTGTTCAAAGCCATACTAAATAACCCGTTTCGCACGAGTAAGCCTATGATGCCATAATGGGCATCTTGTTTTCGGTTCCATTTGAGAAATCTCTGCGCATCCAGGGGGTTTGTACAAACCTGGCTGTCTGTCTCTCGACATTTGTCCTAATAGTTTTGTGTCCTATTGAGAATTAACGTGTCAGGACATCTTTTCTCAGCCAGTAGAAATCACAAATAAGCATAATCTTTGTGGATGTAAGCAAAGGAATGTCAATACAAAAACAGGTCAAATGTAATGAAATTCAGCTACTTTGCTGTTATTCTAACTGCACTGTTTGACCTGACCGTGTTAGCCATCGTTGGCTAGCTAGCAAGCAAGGGATAAGTGCGTTGCCAGCCAGCGTGGCAACAGAACATTTAGAACGAACGACTGGGTCACGTCCATAGATATAGAACTAAAAGACTTCGCGACTAGGTCGCGTCTCTGGCAACCAAACTGATAGCATGAACTGCCAGCCGGCTTGGCTAGCAACCACAAATGTGTCGGGACTCGGCCTATATTTTCATTGAGGGATGAAATAGTAGCCTATGAATACATTTATCAAAATATGTTTGATTTATTTAATTGGTAACCCGTTGTAGAAAAGCAATTGTACACTCGAGGTTGTGCAAAGCAACTTTTTTAGCACGGTTGTGCTTGTCACGCCCTGACCTTAGAGAGCCTTTGTATTTCTCTATTTGGTTTGGTCAGGGTGTGCTTTGGGTGGGCATTCTATGTTTTCTATTTCTTTGTTTTTGGCCGAGTGTGGTTCCCAGTCAGAGGCAGCTGTCTATCGTTGTCTCTGATTGGGGATCATATATAAGTTGTCATTTTATCCGTTTGGGTTTTGTGGGATCTTATTTTCTGTATAGTTTCTTTGACTTACAGAACTGTGCGCTTTTGTTTTTTTTTGTCGTTGTTAATTTGCTTTTGGTGTCATCAATAAAAACGGTGCACGCCTGCCATGCTGCACGCCTGCCACGCTGCACGCCTGCCACGCTGCACGCCTGCCACGCTGCACGCCTGCCACGCTGCACGCCTACCACGCTGCACGCCTACCACGCTGCACGCCTACCACGCTGCACGCCTGCCACGCTGCACGCCTACCACGCTGCACCTTGGTCCGGCCATTCCACAAACGAAAGCCGTTACAGTGCTTATCTACGGTACTCTGCGGACCGCAGCGCAGCCATGCTAGAGAAATTGTTTAGCACGCCCTCTCGTGTACAATTGCTTTATTGGAATCTTGTGCATAGCATTGTTTACATTCCGTGAACTGCTATTGGTCAATATTGCCCAGGGTGAGCTAACATGGCTGCCATGGCATGAAGTGTCATGTAAATGCATCATAATGCAGAAACCTCATCGTCCCAACTTTCTAAACACATGGCTCTGGTTGTAAGGGATCTACTGTTGTGAACATTAGTCCAGTTCTTATAACAATCAGATATGCAACATAAAGAGGGACGGTAGAGAACAGCTCAGAAACTTTGAAAGATTGCACAGCAGGATTTGAAGGTTAGGTATTTAAGGATTACGTCAGAAAGCCTCCATTTATACTGAACAAAAATATAAACACAACATGTAAAGTGTTATTCCCATGTTTCATGAGCTGAAATAAAAGATCCCAGAAATGTTCCATACTCACAAAAAGCTTATTTCTCTCAAATGTTGTGCACACATTTGTTTACATCCCTGTTAGTGAGAATTTCTCCCTTGCCAAGATAATCCATCCACCTGACAGGTGTGACATATCAAGAAGCTGATTAAACAGCATGATTATTACACATGTGCACCTTGTGCTGGGGACAATAAAAGGCCACTCTAAAATGTGCAGTTTGGTCACACAACACAGTGCCACAGATGTGTCAAGTTTTGAGGGAGCGTGCAATTGACATGCTGACTGCAGGAATGTCCACCAGAGCTGTTGCCAGAGAATTTAGTGTTCATTTTGCTTCCATAAGCTGCCTCCAACGTCGGTTTAGAACATTTGGCAGTATGTACAACTGGCCTCACAACCACAGACCACGTGTAACCATGCTAGCCCAGGATCTCCACATCCGGCTCCTTCACCTGTGGAATCGTCTGAGACCAGCAACCCGGACAGCTGTAGAATTTCTGAACAAACTGTCAGAAACCGTCTCAGGGAAGCTCATCGGAGTGCTAGTCGTTCCTCACCAGAGTCTTGACCTGACCTTGACCTGACTGCAGTTTAGCATCGTAACTGACTTCAGTGGGCAAATGCTCACCTTCGGTGGCCACTGGCATGTGATGAATCCTGGTTTCAGCTGTACTGGCCAGATGGCAGACAGTGTGTATTGCGTTGTGTTGGCGAGCGGTTTGCGGATGTCAACCTTGTGAACAGGTGGTGTTATGGTGTGGGCAGACACAAGCTAGGGACAATGAACACAAGCGCATTATATCGATGGCAATTTAAATGCACAGAGATACTGTGACGAGATCCTGAGGCCCATTGTCGTGCCATTCATCCGCCGCCATCACCTCATGTTTCAGCGTGATAATGCACAGCCCCATGTCGCAAGGATCTGTACACAATTCCTGGAAGCTGAAAATGTCCCAGTTCTTCCATGGCCTGTATGCTCACCAGACGTCACCCATTGAGCATGTTTGGGATGCTCTGGATCGACATGTACGACAGTGTGCTCCAGTTCCCGCCAATATCTAGCAACTTCCCACAGCCATTGAAGAGGAGTGGGACAATATTCCAAAGGCCATAATCAACAGCTTGATGAACTATATGCGAAGGAGATGTGTCACGCTACATAAGGCAAATAGTGGTCACAGCAGATACTGACTGGTTTTCTGATCAACACCCCTACTTTTTCCCCCGGATCTGTGACCAACAGGTACAGTATCTCTATTCCCAGTCATGTGAAATCCATAGATTCGGGCCTAATGAATTTATTTCAATTGACTTATTCCTTATATGAACTGTAACTCAGTCAAATCTTTGAAATCATTGCGTTTCTATTTTTGTTGAGTGTATTTTTTGAAAAGGGGAAGAATTAGACAACATAATGAATAGTTAGTGGTGGTTTGGAAATGGTTTGGAAGTGGAGGAGGTAGGAAATGGAGCTCACACGAGGTAGAATGATGCACTCTACTGTAGGTACCTGGGGCAGAGGTAGAGACTGGAGAGAGACACACAAAAGCCAACTGAAATGGTCCAGTGAGTGCTTTCTTGACATGATGCATTGGCTCACATTTTTATATACTAGGCTACATGGCCCTATTTTAGAAGGGCCCCTACGTGTCAATATTGGCCATTTTGACTTCTCAAAACACAGCTTCCTGCTTGCCGATTTAACTTTAATTTCATTCAAACACTAGCTCACGTTACAGCTATTTCTATTCTGAACTTGATTTTGTCTTTAGACGAATGGGCACAGGTCATAGTAGAATAAATTCAACTGGATAAGGAAGTGGTTTTCCTGTGGAAATGACATTCTGGTTACCGTTGCCATGTTTCACTTCAGTGCCAACGGCGTCATCTTACTCTGTATGCTAACTTTGGAAGTGGTTATGAAATAGCCTGGCTGAACTGTTTTAAAAACAAATATTTGGTCATATTTACGTTGCATTATAAAATACATTAGGGCCAGGGAGTTTTTCCCGGGAAACGCCAGCTTGTGGAAGGAGCTTATGTGTTCTATCTGTAGAAACATTTGACCCTATATATAATTTTCCGTGAAATGTTTTAAGCATTTGGCTCTACGGTATGTGACGCCTGCACTTACACTTACGTTTTGAAATGATGAGTCACGGAAACAAGACACAATGTCCAGGGCCCATCATGGCACACCTAGGCCTATTTAGACCCAAATGGAAGAAGACCCATTGTGTGTGTCGATGCCAAGTCTTCTAACAAGTCACCATATTTAATCAGACTGATATATGCTAGCCACCAGCTTTAGCTTCAGGTCATAGGTTAGCCAGCCTGGTGAGTCTCATCCACAATGCTTCAGAAGCTTCTCAAACAAGACACAGTATTACTAACCCTGTCAGTTAACTCTGAGCTACTTCCGAGCTGCCTGTGGTGGAAAGAGAGAGACGCCTGGAGACGCCTGTTCCCGAGGCAGTCTGGTGGCAGGGCACGAGGCCGTCTTTGAGAGAGAACAGGAGTGGTCTTGTAGAGACGATCCACTGGCCTCAGCCTACGGAGCAATGAAGCCGTCCAACGGCGATGAAATATTTAAGGAGTCGGAATGGAGGTCCCGCTGGTAAGTTAATATTAATGGGTCTCTCATCTTTCCATCACAATTTGTGTTGCTCTTCAAGAGGGTGGTTTGGCTCACCTGAAGAGGGAACGTTAGGTTACGTCTCCTCTACAAATAAGAGAGACACAAAAAGCTGAAAAAGGTTTGAAAGACGTTCCAAAGGATCCAGTCTCGCAAGTCATACTTCTTTTAGGCTTTCCAGTTTCCACCGGTAGGATCTATGGCTATGTCCCCCTCCGGGTCATATCAAGACCTCTGGACCAGCGTGTAACCTCACCAAACATTGTAACTGTAGTATCTGCTATGTCAGGGTCACAAGGAAGATGACGGTTAGTGGTGAATGTTTTGGCAGACGTACAGAGAGAAGGTCATTTTGAGACAGTTTTGGCCTACACCTCATAAAAAGCAATAATGTTTTAAGCTTAGTCGTGCTCTTGTTTATCTGTTCAATTTAGCAGCTATATTAAAGGATTAAAGAAAAAGAGACATCATTTACAGACCTTTGACCCCGAGTCTAAAAATAGAGGACAGCCTTGAAAATTCTTCTGGTGTCGACCATCACTGAAGCAAGGTCGAAGAACCGTGCACTTATTGAATGGCTTGATTGACAGCTCTGAACGTAGTGGGCAAACCGAAACGCATGGGGAGAGAGAGTGAGCTGATGTAATCTTATAGTAATCTTGTAGTGGGCTAATCTTGTTACAACCTATTCACAACCTTTGTTTCATACCCATGTGGGTGTCTGTCAAGAGACCAATGATAGTCACGCTTTGTGTAGTATGTGTGATCCCTCAAGGGAGAACTGAAATCCATGTGCCTCAAGTCTATTTTGAATCGGACACATTGGTAGATTCAGATTGGCTTTGTAACATTGGTAAACGGTGCCAAACAGAGATGGGTTATGGGCTGGCTGCGTGGTTGTATTGCGGAATGCTGAATGCATCATGAGGTATGGGCCCTGGTCAAAAGTAGTGCACTATATAGGGAATAGGGTACCATTTTAAGACACAGACATAGTTTCCTTTCCTGAACTAATTGTCTTTGTGGAAAAACACTTCCTGGTTACTCTCCAAGACTGTCCCTGGACATCCTTCTTAAATTTTCTGTTTCTTTAACTCCACGTATTAATCCTTGACCCAGCACATTCCCTTTGGTCAATACAAAACCAAGCCATTTTGAAAGAAGAGCCATAACTTGAGTTTTGCTTGAGTTTTGAGTTTCGCTTCAACCAGACCCGAGGGTTTGACTGGGAGTCTCCTCTCAACTGGTCACTAAATCTAGAATCTTGTTTTACGGTCGGTGATGACCAGTCATCGTTTAAAGTTCTCACACGTTTTGTAAATGGGAACACGAGTGTCGCCGTTTGCTCAGCTTGTTTGTTTTCATGCTGACCTTTTGGCCTGGGTCCTTGACCTTGAGGCCTTTTGACAATCACACCTTGTGGTGGAGATTTCTGGATTGTGAGACATTTCTTATGACTTTATAATGGTCCTTTCCACAGCCTTGTGGTGCTGAGCAGCTGCCATTTGGGTAGGATAGTGGAAATTCCACAATGTGAGATGCCCATTTAATTGAGTACTAAAGTGATGGTTTTATGGTAATGGTTTTAGATATGGGAGGCAGATATTGCTTCATAGTGGCCTTGTGTACGGCTGGTCTGAATGATTGCAGAATAGTTGTTCCTCGAGACAGTTGGTGTGTCGGATGTTTTTCTGCAACTCTAGTGCACACCGTTTCTCCCCTTTACTACTGCATTTCAAGCGAGCGAGAGCGTTGAGAAAATGGGATACAAATGATGAAATCCTGACACTATGCCAAGCAAAGCATTGGCAGGATATGGCCTCAAGGATTACATGAAATGAATGACATTTGAACAAAATGTCATTTAACACATCTTGTTGGTGCTTAGCCTACCTGTACATATGTCCGATTCCTTTCCGTTGCAACTTAACGCTCAGGAGCAGGTGTTTTGGAGCAGGAGCAACGTCAAAGTCAAGCCAGGTTTGCGTCATCTGAGAAGTTGCTTAGGTGCGCGTCTCGGCTCAGACCACGGAGAATAGTCCAACCCAAAAAGGCCGAGAAACCTGGCGAGAAATACCTCCACCTATTTTGTTCATAATAAAAAAGAATCATGCTCAAGGCTTGCAATTAGTCTGTGCACTTAATCATTTTTGAGGATGCCATGTTTAACGAACCTTGTCGCCGTGAGCCGAAAAGCAAGAGTTGTGTCAGTTTCTATCCGAATACTAGAAACGAATGAACTAAATACGAAGCACTGCAAATGCAGTTCATTAAACACAAAACGTGGAGTCACAAGGGAGATCGGTCTATATTTGTGTCACGTTGTGTTATCGGTAAACCCTTCGCATGGCCTTTCTCACGGCCCTTCTCAAGTTCCATATTTGGTGGCGGTGTGCACTATGATCCTCAAATCTCTTGAGATCTGTCTGTCTGAAGAAGACCTTGCGGGTGATCATGCATCCACCGACCAGAAAACAACTTCTCCTTTCCCTGGCAGCTATGCCAGCAGAAAATGAGAAAGGAAGCTGGTCCAGGTCTGTGCTCTTAGCTAAACAGTCCTATCTGTGTAACAAGATAGCAGGATAAAGGCAGGTAGCAGGGTATGGAGGGGGAATGGGTTGCCAATGCAGACCTTGAGGATCACAAAATGGTGGATGACCGTCCAATGCCGCTGAGCCACTGATACTTCCCTGTTCTCTTCTGCTCTGCAGTGGGCTGGGACTCGGCTGTGAAATGGAGTGCTCTCTCTGTCTCTGTGTAGCTAGCTCTGTTTTGCCTCTGTGTAGCTAGCTCTGTTCACCCAGCCTCTGCTCTGCTGCCCTCTGTGATGCAGAAGATAATTCTGTCAGGCCAGAGGGAACAGCAAGCCAAGTGAGGTGACTCTGCTTGAAACAGGTTGAGCAATAGTCTGATGAGACATCACTGAATCCCCAGCCATGCATGGCAGGAAGGATCCAGAGTACTGAGACCCTTATCTGGCCTAGCTGCCATCAAACCAAACCTAGTAGGGTTTTAAGGATTTACTAAGCCATGTTTTGTTGCTTTTGTCGATTGCTTTTTGCAGTTTGAAGGTCACACGGTCAGTTGGTGAAATGATAATGACTTCCCTTTTGGATGAATCCAGCAATGTTTGTTATTAATATCGAACGTTGTGTATGTTTGCTTGAGCAGGCAATGTTAATGTTAGGAGACTATTAAACTAGCACGTTGATCTATGAGTAGATCGTAGCAGACCTTGTCTTTGAGGCTTTATACCATGATTAAATACATAGCTAGCTAAATGACATGAGAGGGACAACTACCGAGGAGCACTTTTCGTTCTTGATCTGCAGCCCTGTGATCTTCTGCTTGTGCAAGAGGGGCCATTGCTCTTGAGTGCTCTGTGTCACAACGGCCCTTTTTAGGAGCAGCGTAGCAACAATAGAAGCTTTCTGTAAAGAGACAAATGCGACCCTCGGAGCAAGGTTGTACTGTGCCATGACGTGCTCGTTTGATTCAACCCTCTGAACCATGGAGTGGCTTTGATGGAAAGAGGAAATGGGAAACGGTTTGGTTGGCAGGCGGGCAACTCAGACCGCATAAAGAAAATGAAAAAATGTGGCGATATTAAGTATTAAACGCCAGTGAGCGGTAGCTAGCTCGGTTGGTGTCAGGTGACTATCCGTCATCTGATAATGACTGTTGGACAAGGCTCCTTTCTGAATTTGCAGGACTATGGATTCCCGAACATCAGTAGCAAATGATAATTTCTCACTGCGGATTAGCATAAAATTGTGCTTAGCTATCCTAATGGTGTTTTTTGAAGTGAAGTCTTGCTTCAAGCTCTCAGTCAGCATTACAAGTCTTTGAGGTCCGAAGATCAAAATCCTCCTCTTGCTCTATTAGTACTGAAGCCATACAGGTTTAGTATGACATGTAACACAACAGGTGTTTAATTAACAAGCGTTTTTGTCGTTGTTGTCAAGGATAGTCATATCATAAGCATTTACATTGTTAATGAATGAATTAGCTCATTATTACTCAGAGAGCTATTAAAATGGAGAAGACCACGATAATTATTTCAGAGGAGAAGCTGTTGCTGCCACGTTTACATCTCTATAGTAAACACGGTCATTTTCTGTGAATACCCATGATTCAGATGGGTCCTGCTGTCACCAGTCTGTATCTCCACTCCCTCAGTCGGATTGTGATATTAATTACGGTCAGTCACACAGTGAGAAATCTGCCCGTGTAGAAGCAGGGCTTCAGTTAGGTGTTCTCTGTCTGAGAAGCTTCATGTTAGTTGGTTAATGGTTGACCTAGTTCAACTCGGCTGCCATATGCTTCCTGGACCACATTTCATCTAAAATAAAAGCACATTTTTTTTTGTGGTGGAGATTGTACGTGACAGTAATCTTCTCCAATCATCTCATTTAGTAATGTTTCGAAGCCAATGTGTCATCATATTAAAAGATGTTGCGACTAATTTTGAAAACATTGTAAAAATATTGGATTATTTGGATCCTGATCCATCCATGCTGATTGATTGATTGATTCATCGTCTTCACAGTGGTCTGCAGTGGGCTAAATCAGGGTCACACAGTGTTTCTCGGTAGTCTTAAAACAAATCTACTTTGAAACAAAAGTATACGCCTAACCCACATGGTTATGGGTTAAATAAAGAAGACACCTGTACCAGATATAAAGTTGAAATGTGTTCAATTTTGAGTTTGCATCCCAATATCACAGAAGAGTGAATTATAACAAAACCGTTTGACATAGAAACAACGGGTTTTCGGCGATAGAAACACACGATTTTTGGCGTAAAAAAAAAAAAGTTGATTTAATTAGGAAATTATAAAAAATACTAATAACATTCCACCCATGAGGCCACTAGAGGGAGATTTGGTCATTTGACTGCAAGAAAGGTCTACAATCAGCCAGATTAAGACCTTTTTAAAGACATTTTTTACTCAAATGGTTAACTACTTACACTACATGACCAAAAGTATGTGGACACCTATTCATTGAACATCTCATTCCAAAATCATGGGCATTAATATGGAGTTGGTCCCCCCTTTGCTGCTATAACAGCCTCCACTCTTCTGGGAAGGCTTTCCACTAGATTTAGGAACATTGCTTCCATTCAGCCACAAGAGCATAAGTTAGGCCGAACACTGATGTTGGGCGATTAGGCCTGGCTCGCAGTCTGCGTTCCATTTCATCCCAAAGGTGTTCGATGGGGTTGAGGTCAGGGCTCTGTGCAGGCCTTCCACACTGATCTTGACAAACCATGTTTGTGCTTTGTGCACGGGGACATTGTTATGCTGAAACAGGAAAGGGCCTTTGAATCATCTAGAATGTCATATGCTGTAGCGTTAACCCATTTCATGAATGGACAGTTATTGTGCTGACATTGCTTCCAGAGGCAGTTTGGAACTCGGTAGCGAGTATTACAACTGAGGACAGACGATTTTTACGTGCTACGCTCTTCAGCACTCTGCTGGTCCCGTTCTGTGAACTTGTGTGGCCTACCACTTTGCGGTTGAGTCGTTGTTGCTCCTAGAAATTTCCACTTCACAACAACAGCACGTACAGTTGACCGGGGCAGCTCTAGCAGGGCAGAAATCGGATGAATTGACTTGTTGGAAAGGTGGCATCCTATGACGATGCACGTTGAAAGTCACTGAGCTCTTTAGTAAGGCCATTCTACTGCTAATGTTTGTCTATGGAGATTGCATGACTGTGTGCTCAATTTTATATACCTGTCAGCAACGGGTGTGGTTGAAATAGCCGAATCCACTAATTTGAAGGGGTGTCCACATACTTTTGTATATAGAGTGTATGTCACCACCATTTTAGACAACTGAGTCGATATCTCATACTCCCAGCTTGGGTTGATGTCACCACTCACCATGCCCAGCAGCTGCCCACCGGGCAGGGACTCACTGGAAGATGACTGTCTGTTACCTCATATGGCCCATGATACCGCCAGAGGCACCCTATTCCCTATGCAGTGCACTACTTTTGACCAGGGCCCGACCCATGATACCAGGGCTGCGTCTGAAATCACACTCTGTTCCCTAAAGTGCACTACTTTTGACCAGAGCCATATGGCACCCTATTCTCTATGTAGTGCACTTCTTTGGCCACAGAGCTCTGGTCAAATTATACCAGCAGATTTTCCCCCCCCCACGGATTGGTCTTTTGACCAATCACATCAGATCTTTTCATTTTCAGATCTGAATGGTCAAAAGACCAATCAGTGAAAACAAGATCAGAACTGGGCTGCCTGTCTAAACCAGGGGAGAATGATTCCCCTCTGATTGAAGCCACATAAGTTCAAGGCCCACCGCGACACTGCAGGCATTGTTAGCAGAACCGATTATTTTAAAATCGCAGACAGAAGCATCATTTGGTTGCTAATGGCAGCCTGCAGTACCTCGGTCGGCCTTCAATTTGAGTTCCTACTCAATGAGAGGGAGCAGCACTGAGCTAGCCTGCAACGTCACGTCCTAGAGTAGCACAAATTGTGCATGTTATGCCTCCATGAGACGCAATCTTAACTGGCTTTATTTGGAGTCTTCACATAGGAATGAATGGTGTCACGTGATCGATGGCTTTGTCCATTCATATATACAGACGTTGGTCGAAACACAGACATAAAGGTGCTGCATGGTCAATCTGACGTCAGCATTGGCCGTGCAGCATTTACGAGGATACGGCCTCTGCAGAAGTCAGAGGGCATTCATACTTCTTGCTCTTCGCAGCGCAGACCTTTTCAGCAGAGCTGTTGTGAAGTAAGTTCTCAAGGAAGTGAGTTTGTGGTTATGCAAGACCTTCCGACCCCTACCTACCGTCAATCAATCAGCTAAATGGAGCTATATGGAGCCCTCTGCATACGGCGATGCGGTACGGAGTGCAATTTGACCTCTGCATGCATCCGGAGGCTCCGCAATTGTTTCACACCCCTCTACAGTGCATTCGGAAAGTATTCAGGCTCCTTGACATTTTCCACATTTTGTTACGTAACAGCCTTATTCTAAAAATGTACTCATCAATCTACACACAATACCCCATAATGACAAAGCAAAAACAGTTTTTTATAAATGTTTGCAAATGTATTAAAATTAAAAAACTTATATCACTTTTACTTAAGTATTCAGACCCTTTCTCAGAACTTTGTTGGCAGCGATTGCAGCTTTGAGTCTTCTTGGGTATGACGCTACAAGCTTGGCACACCTGTATTTGGGGAGTTTATCCCATTCTTCTCTGTAGATCAGGTTGGATGGGGAGCGTTGCTGCAACAGATATTTTCAGGTTTCTCCAGAAATGTTCGATTGGGTTCAAGTCCGGGCTCTGGCTGGGCCACTCAATGAATTCAGAGACTTGTCCCGAAGACACTCCTGTGTTGTCTTGGCTGTGTGCTTAGAGTCGTTGGAAGGTGAACCTTTGCCCCAGTCTGAGGTCCTGAGCGCTCTGGAGCAGGTTTTCATCAATGATGTCTCTGTATTTTGCTCCGTTCATCCTTTCCTCGATCCTGACTAGTCTCCCTGTCCCTGCCGCTGAAAAACATCCCCACAGCATGACGCTGCTACCACCATGCTTCACCGCAGGGATGGTGCCAGGTTTCCTCCAGGCGTGACGCTTGGCATTCAGGCCAAAAAGTTCAATCTTGAATTCATCAGTGCGGAGAATCTTGTTTCTCATGGTCTGAGTCCTTTAGGTGCCCTTTGGCAAACTCCAAGTGGGCTGTCATGTGCCTTTTACTGAGAAGTGGCTTCCGTCTGGCCACTCTACCATAAAGGCCTGATTGGTGGAGTGCTGCAGAGATGGTTGTCCTTCTGGAAGTTTCTCCAATCTCCACAGAAGAACTCTAGAGCTCTGTAAGAGTGACCATCGGGTTCTTGGTCACCTCCCTGACCAAGGGCCTTCTCCCCCGATTGCTCAGTTTGGCGGCTAGCTCTAGGAAGAGTCTTGGTGGTTTCAAACTTCTTCCATTTAAGACTGATGGAGGCCACTGTGTTCTTGGGGACCTTCAATGCTGCAAAAAAAATTTGCTACCCTTCCCCAGATCTGTGCCTCGACACAATCCTGTCTCGGCGTTCTAAGGACAATTCCTTTGACCTCATGGCTTGGTTTTTGCTCTGACATGCACTGTCAACTGTGGGATCTTATATCGTGTGCCTTTCCAAATCATGTCCAATCAAGTTGTAGAAACATCTCAAGGATGATCAATGGAAACAGGATGCACCTGAGCTCAATTTCGAGTCTCATCGTAAAGTGTCTGAATTCTTAGGTAAGGTAGGATATATATTTATTTTATTATATATATATATTTTTAAAATAAATTTGCAAACATTTCTAAAAACCTGATTTCACTGTCATTATGTGGTATTGTGTGTAGATTGATGAGGGAAAAAAATTATTAATTCAATTTTAGAATAAGGGTGTAACGTAACAAAATGTGGAAAAGGTTAAGGGGTTTGAATACTTTCTGAATGCACTGTGTATCGAGCCTCCGACCACATTTTCAGATCAAGCATACATTGGCTTCTAGTGCACTACATAGGGAATAGGGTGCCATTTCAGACACACACCAGTTGATATCTGATTAATCTTAAGATGTTGTACCTATTCTAACTGCAGACTATTGATTTATGTCCTCTGTTTTGAATTTGACTCATCGATCAGCCAGGTGGAATCAATGATTAATTTCTGTGTTTTTAGACACCTGCTCAAATGTGTAGAGCCACACAATCAAATAATTTACATTTTCTCCTCTTATGACAATGTCACGCCTGCTCCCGCTCCCTCCAGGCGGCCCATCATTACGCACACCTGTCATCGTCATTACGCGCATCACAACAATATTGGACCCACCTAGACTCCATTACTTTGTTGATTTGCCCCTCAATATCTGTCTGCTCTTTAGTTTGTTCCCCGTGTCAGCATTGATGTAGTTATGTTTTCCCCTGTCCAGACACTGTCCTTGTTTGTTTCTTGTCTGTTATCCATTAAGTATTCACTCCCTGTACTTGCTTCTCGTCTCCCAGCGGCTGTCCTTACAGAATGCTGACACCACAATTTGAAGCATCAGGGAGGTTAATGTTTTTATTGTTGACGTCGGGTCCGGGTGCTGCTGCCGGAGGAACCAGCGGTGCCTCAGCTGGCTCTTCGGGCCCCCACGCCTCAGCCAACTCAACAGGCTCCCATCCCACGTCATGCCTCAGGCGGGTCGTCGGTCCCATGCCTCAGCCGGCTCATCAGGTTCCCAAGTCATGCCTCAGCCGGCTCGTCAGGCTCCCACGGTTCCGCCGGCTTGTCAGGCTTCCACGCTTCCGCCGGCTCGCCAGGCTCCCACTCCCCAGCCGGCTCGCCAGGCTTCCGTGCTTCAGCCGGCTCGTCGGGCTTCCACGCCTCAGCCGGCCCGTCAGGCTCGCCCACCGGGTGGCGTCCCTAGAGGGGGGGGGGGGGGACTGTCACGCATGCTCCCGTTCCCCCTCTCTGGCGCTAGAGGGCGCAAGGCGGCCCATCATTACGTACACTTGTCACCATCATTACGCGCATCTCCACAATATTAGACTCACCTGGACTCCATTACTTTGTTGATTTCCCCTCTATATCTGTCTGCGCCTCAGTTTGTTCCCCGTGTCAGCAATGATGTCGTTATGTTTTCCCCGGTCCAGATGCTGTCCTTATTATTATTATTATTATATATATTTTTTAAAGTAATTTTTAAAAAATGTTAGGGGGTAGATCAGCTTTAATAAGCAGATAGATTGCTGCTTCCATTCCATGTAATTGTCTGCATCATTTCCAATCACCCATATATTTTTGGGGTAAATATATATATATATATATATACATACAGTTGAAGTCATAAGTTTACATACACCTTAGCCAAATACATTTAATCTCAGTTTTTCACAATTCCTGATGTTTAATCCTTGTAAAAATTCCCTGTATTAGGTCAGTTAGGATCACCGTTATTTATTTTAAGAATGTGAAATGTCAGAATAATAGTAGAGAAAGATTTATTTCAGCTTTTATTCCTTTCATCACATTCCCAGTGGGTCAGAAGTTTACATACACTCAATTAGTATTTGGTAGCATTGCCTTTTAATTGTTTAACTTGGGTTAAACGTTTTGGGTAGCCTTCCACAAGCTTCCCACAATAAGTTGGGTGAATTTTGGCCAGAGCTGGTGTAACTGAGTCAGGTTTGTGGTCCTCCTTGCTCACACACATGTTTTCAGTTCTGCCCACACATTTTCTATGGGATTGAGGTCAGGGCTTTGTGATGGCCACTCCAATACCTTGACTTTGTTGTCCTTAAGCCATTTTGCCACAACTTTGGAAGTATGCTTGGGGTCATTGTCCATTTGGAAGACCCATTTGCAACCAAGCTTTAACTTCCTGACTGATGTCTTGAGATGTTGCTTCAATATATCCACATAATTTTCCTCATTCATGAAGCCATCTATTTTGTGAAGTGCACCTGTCCCTCCTGCAGCAAAGCACCCCCACAACATGATGCTGCCACCCCTGTGCTTCACGGTTGAGATGGTGTTCTTCGGCTTGCAAGCTTCCCCCTTTTTCCTCCAAACATAACGATGGTCATTATGGCCAAACAGTTCTATTTTTGCTCCATCAGAGGACATCCATCAGAGGACATTTCTCCAAAAAGTACGCTCTTTGTCCCCATGTGCAGTTGTAAACCGTAGTCTGGCTTTTTTATGGCGGTTTTGGAGCAGTGGCTTCTTCCTTGCTGAGCGGCCTTTCAGGTTATGTCGATATAGGACTCGTTTTACTGTGGATATAGATACTTTTGTACCTGTTTCCTCCAGCATCTTCACAAGGTTCTTTGCTGTTGTTCTGGGATTGAATTTTACTTTTTGCACCAAAGTACATTCATCTCTAGGAGACAGAACGCGTCTCCTTCCTGAGCGGTTTGACGGCTGTGTGGTCCCATGGTGTTTATACTTGCGTACTATTGTTTGAACAGATGTACGTGGTACCTTCAGGCATTTGGAAATTGCTCCCAAGGATTAACCATACTTGTGGAGGTCTACAATTTATTTTTCTGAGGTCTTGGCTGATTTCTTTTGATTTTCCCATGATGTCAAGCAAAGAGGCACAGAGTTTGAAGGTAGGCCTTGAAATACATCCACAGGTACACCTCCAATTGACTCAAATGATGTCAATTAGCCTATCAGAAGCTTCTATAGCCATTACATCATTTTCTGGAATTTTCCAAGCTGTTTAAAGGCACAGTCAACTTAATGTATGTAAACTTCTGACCTACTGGAAATGTGATACAGTGAATTATAAGTGAAATAATCCGCCCGTAAACAATTGTTGGAAAAATTACTTGACTTGCCAAAACTATAGTTTGTTGACAAGAAATTTGTGGAGTGGTTGAGAAATGAGTTTTAATGACTCCAACCTAAGTGTATGTAAACTTCCGACTTCAACTGTATATACAGTGCCTTCAGAAAGTATTCACACCTCTTGACTTTTTCCACATTTTGTTGTGTTAGAGCCTGAATTTAAAATGGATTACATTTTTTGTCACTGGCCTACACACAATACCCCATAATGTCAAAGCGTAATTATGTTTTTAGACCTTTTTACGTCTTGAGTCAGTAAGTTTTCTTCCCTTTTGTTATGGCAAGCCTAAATAAGTTCAGGAGTAAACATGTTCTCAATAAGTCACAATAGTTGCAGGAACTGATTTTTGAATGACTACCTCATCTCCATACCCCACACATACAATTATCGGTGAGAGCAAACATTGAATACCCCTTTGAGCATGGTAAAGTTATTAATTACACTTTGGATGGTGCAGCAATACCACAGTCACTGCAAAGATACAGGCGTCCTTCCTAACTCAGTTGCTGGAGAGGAAGGGAACCGCTCATGGATTTCAACATGAGGCCAATGGTGACTTTAAAACAGTTACAGAGTTAAATAGCTGTGATAGGAGAAAACTGAGGATGGATCAACAACATTGTACTTACTCCACAATTCTAACCAAATTGAGAGAGTGAAAAGAAGGAAGCCTGTTCAGAATAAAAATATTCCAAACATGCATTCTGTTTGCAATAGGGCATTAAAGTAATACTGCGAAGAATGTGGCAAAGCAATTAACTTTTTGTCTTGAATACAAAGTGTTATGTTTGGAAAAATCCAATACAACACGTTACTGAGTACCACTCCATATATTCAAGCATAGTGTTGGCTGCATCATGTTATGGGTATGCTTCTAATCGTTAAGGACTGGGGATCTTTTCAGGATAAAAAAGAAATGGAGCTAAACACAGGCAAAATCCTAGAACACTTGGTTCAGTCTGCTTTCCACCAGACACTGGGATATGTATTCACCTTTCAACAGGACAATAACCTAAAACACAAGGACAAATCTACACTTGAGGAGCATACGAAGAAGACATGGAATGTTCCTTCATGGCCGAGTTACATTTTTGACTTAAATCTACTTGAATATCTATGACAAGACCTGAGAATGGTTGTCTAGCAATGATCTACAACCAATTTGACAGAGCTTGAATTTAAAAAAAAAAAGAATAATGGGCAAATGTTGCACAATCCAGGTGTGGAAAGCTCTTAGAGACTTACCCAGAAAGACTGACAGCTGTAATCGCTGACAAAGGTGCCTCTACAAAGTCTTGACTCAGGGGTGTGGATACTTATGTAAATGAGATGTCTGTATTTCATTTTCAACATTTTATTTTTTCATCCATTTTGAATTCAGGCTAACACAACAAAATGTGGAATAAATCAAGGGGTGTGAATACTTTCTGAAGGCACTGTGTATATATTTACTTGCAATTCTTACGATATGTTACAAATCACATTCGTACAATATGTTACAAATATGTTGTGCTTAAGATCCCAGACTGCATCTTTAACTACTGATGTCATCCACTTCGAGCAGATCGAAAGGTTCAACTAGACTACAGAAAGGTTCTAATCTACACAACCAATTGGACAACGAATTGGACAACTGTGTTGTACACAGTGCGTGTAGCTGAAAGGATCACTTTGATCTGGAGATAGTTATTTGGGTTGCTTGCATAACCTTTGTGTGCATAGTGAGGGCACCAGTCACAATTTAGGTGAAAATAACTCCCAAAGCATGCATTAGGAAATTCTTTGTAGATCCTTTTTAGGTAACAGGCCTTCCTATGAACTTTGTGTGGAGACCTGTATAGCTACTACCCACACCTCTCTGATTCAGAGGGGTTGACTGTGGCCTTGGTTTGGAGGTTAAGGCTGGAGCAGCAGTGCCAGCAGGAGCAGCCCTAGGTCTGGTAGTCTGGTCGGTTCAACATAAATAATACATGGAATGTGATTCTAATTATATCAAGAATATAAGTGGTCAACTATGAAGCATGTCATCCCAAGCCACAACTGGTGACTTCAGGGCCTTTATATATACTGTGTGTGTGTGTGTGTGTGTGTGTGTGTGTGTGTGTGTGTGTGTGTGTGTGTGTGTATATATATATATATATATATATATATATATATATATATATATATATATACACAAAAGTATGTGGACACCTCTTAAATTTAGTGGATTCATCTATTTCAGCCACACCCGTTGCTGACAGGGGTATAGAATCGAGCACACAGCCATGCAATCTCCATAGACAAACATTGGCAGTAGAATGGGCTCACTGAAGAGCTCAGTGACTTTCAACGTGGCACTGTCATAGGATGCCACCTTTCCAACAAGTGGTTGGTCAAATTTCTGCCCTGCTAGAGCTGCCCATGTCAACTGTAAGTGCTGCTGTTGTGAAGTGGAAACATCTAGGCGCAACAACGGCTCGACCGCAAAGTGTTAGGCCACAAGAGCTCCCAGAACGGGAACGCCGAGTGCTGAAGAGCGTGTAGTGTGTAAAAGTCATCTGTCCTTGGTTGCAACACTCACTACTGAGTTCCAAACTGCCTCTGGAAGCAACATCAGCACAAAGCTGTTCGTCGGGAGCTTCATGAAATGGGTTTCCATGGCCGAGCAGCCGCACACAAGCCTAAGATCACCATGCGCGATGACAAGCATCGGCTTCTGTGGTGTAAAGCTCACCGCCATTGGACTCTGGAGCAGTGGAAAAGCGTTCTCTGGAGTGATGAATCACGCTTCACCATCTGGCAGTCCGATGGACGAATCTGGGTTTGGCGGATGCCAAGAGAACCCTACCTGCCCCTATGCATAGTGCAACTGTAAAGTTTGGTGGAGGAGGGATAATGGTCTGGGGCTGTTTTTCATGGATTGGGTTTGGCCCCTTAGTTCCAGTGAGGGGAAATCTTAACGCTACAGCATACAATGACATTCTGGATGATTCTGTGCTTCCAACTTTATGGCAACAGTTTGAAGAAGGGCCTTTCTTGTTTCAGCATGACAATGCCCCCGTGCGCGAAGCGAGGTCCATACAGAAATGGTTTGTCGAGATCGGTGTGGAAGAACTTGGCTGGCCTGCACAGAGTCCTGACCTCAACCCCATCAAACACCTTTGGGATGAATTGGAACGCCGACTGCGAGCCAGGCCTCACCGCCCAACATCAGTGCTCGATGTCACTAATGCTCTTGTGGCTGAATGGAAGCAAGTCCCCGCAGCAATGTTCCAACATCTAGTGGAAAGCCTTCCCAGAAGAGTGGAAGCTGTTATAGCAGCAAAGTGGGGACCACCTCCATATTTCATGCACGTGATTTTGGAATGGGACGTTCGAAGAGCAGGTGTCCACATACTTTTGGTCATGTATTGTATTTAGGTCTACTGACATTATCCTACTGCACTTTCTGTATTTATGTTTCTATCAGTGTTTCCCAACTCCAGTCCTCGACAATCAGGTGTGCTTGTCCGGGGCTACAACAAAAATATTTGCTGTTGGGGGTATAGGAGGACTGGAGTTGGGAAACAAACAACCGTTTGATTTCAGTTTTTAACACAGCAGACTTGAGGTCAGTTCCTATGAGGACTTTTAAAGCAAGTTGTGTCATGTCGAAGCTTCCATTTCTTGCAGCTGGAGATCGAACTATACACTGAAACAGGACACGATCCCACTGGCGATGACATTACCAGTACAATGACACAACACATAACTTACAGTTATTATGGTAAAGAACATATAGGCTACACTATCAAAACATGCTCTTACAGTTATTATGGTAAAGAACATACAGGCTACACTATCAAAACATGCTCTTACAGTTATTATGGTAAAGAACATACAGGCTACACTATCAAAACATGCTCTTACAGTTATGGTAAAGAACATACAGGCTACACTATCAAAACATGCTCTTACAGTTATTATGGTAAAGAACATACAGGCTACACTATCAAAACATGCTCTTACAGTTATGGTAAAGAACATATAGGCTACACTATCAAAACATGCTCTTACAGTTATTATGGTAAAGAACATACAGGCTACACTATCAAAACATGCTCTTACAGTTATGGTAAAGAACATACAGGCTACACTATCAAAACATGCTCTTACAGTTAATATGGTAAAGAACATACAGGCTACACTATCAAAACATGCTCTTACAGTTATTATGGTAAAGAACATACAGGCTACACTATCAAAACATGCTCTTACAGTTATTATGGTAAAGAACATACAGGCTACACTATCAAAACATGCTCTTACAGTTATTATGGTAAAGAACATACAGGCTACACTATCAAAACATGCTCTTACAGTTATTATGGTAAAGAACATACAGGCTACACTATCAAAACATGCTCTTACAGTTATTATGGTAAAGAACATACAGGCTACACTATCAAAACATGCTCTTACAGTTATTATGGTAAAGAACATACAGGCTACACTATCAAAACATGCTCTTACAGTTATTATGGTAAAGAACATACAGGCTACACTATCAAAACATGCTCTTACAGTTATTATGGTAAAGAACATACAGGCTACACTATCAAAACATGCTCTTACAGTTATTATGGTAAAGAACATACAGGCTACACTATCAAAACATGCTCTTACAGTTATTATGGTAATGAACATACAGGCTACACTATCAAAACATGCTCTTACAGTTATTATGGTAATGAACATACAGGCTACACTACCAAAACATGCTCTTACAGTTATTATGGTAATGAACATACAGGCTACACTATCAAAACATGCTCTTACAGTTATTATGGTAAAGAACATACAGGCTACACTATCAAAACATGCTCTTACAGTTAATATGGTAAAGAACATACAGGTAACAGCCAAAAGAAAGGAACATCTTGAGTAATTGAGGGATACAAAGTATATGTTATGGTGTGGGGTACATTTTCCTGTCATGGTTTTGGTCCACTCAAACCCTTAGAGAGCAAGGTAAAGGGCCAAAAAATACACAGCCATTCAGCGTGATCACCTTCAACCTATGAATCATTTGTATCATGATGGGAGTGGTCTCTTCCAGGATGACAATGCCCCCCATCCACTAGGCACGAGTGGTCACTGAATGGTTTGATGAGCATGAAAACGATGTAAACCATTTGTCATGGCCGTCTCAGTCACCAGATCTTATGGGAGATTCTGGAGCAGCAGCTTGCGTTGGCCCAACACCCTTATTTAGACACTTTATGCGGGGGTTTCCTTTATTTTGTGAGTTTCCTGTATCAACCCACTTGGCACAAACTGCTTGAATCAATGTTGTTTCAATGTAATTTGCAAACATAATTTCCACATCCAGAAATGAGCCCACTAAGCCCACATATGTTGGATTCACGTCTCCATCTCAACCAAAAATGAAAGTTAAAGAATAGGACTAAATCAAATCAATCTTGATTTAAACGTGAATCCAATTTAAATGTGAATCCAACATGTGAATTATTAACTTGAAGATTGCATTTGAAATCAACCAATTCCAAAATCATAGGCATTAATATGGAGTTGGTCCCTCCTTTACTGCTATAACAGCCTCCACTCTTCTGTGAAGGCTTTGCACTCGATGTCAGGCACTGATGTTGGGCGATTAGGCCTGGCTCTCAGTCTGAATTCCAATTAGTGATGCACTGATATGACATTTTTGGCCGATAACCGATATTGACATTTTTTGCGGCCTTTTAAGCATTCTAGTTCAGTGAAATAGTTAACACACACATATGGACGCAGCGGTCTAAGGCACTGCATCTCAGTGCAAGAGGCGTCTTTGCGTCTCAAAAAAGATTGGTCAACAAGTTTATTTGACACATCAAATAGTGTTATTTGATGTGTCAAATAAGCTTGTTGACCAATCAGGACCTGAATATGACTGCACCTCGAAAAATAATTGAACGCGTTCATACATTTTTTAACGTAGTTATAACACATGGATTACACTATCACTCGTATTTCATATGTCACAACGATTCGTCGATAAGTATGCTATGATGTTGGTAAAGTTGTCTCGTGCACCTAGAGTGCTGGTCATAAAAAAAAGCTAGCTAGCTCATGGATGCAAACAATGCAGTTATTCCCCAAACACAACATAACATAACAACATAGCAAAACGACATCATCTGTTTCAGTAGCTATATAGTTAGCTAGCTAACTATATAGCTAGGCGTCTTCATCTAAAATAACCCTAATTTATAAGGCAGTTCTTATTTGATGAATGGTGGTCGGACCCATCTATGTGACGCTAGCTACGGATTAGCCACAATAAGTGGACTTTGCGGTTAGCCTTCAAAATAAAAGTATAGCATAATTCTACTATTTGTGTTTATTTGCGTCATTGTCAATGACATACTTTTATTTTGAAGGCAAACTGCAAATTCACAGTTGTGCCTAATCCTGATTGTGGCTAGCTTCACAACACATAACCCGGTCCGGCCAGAGGAAGCTAGCTTGGTGCTTATAAGGTGGGCAACAGGGTTAAGTAGCTGGCTAGCTATTTATTTTCATGAGCTGAAGTTCAATTTCAATAGGCGAACAAGAAGTGGCAACCTAGCTAATAGTTACTCACAAGGATTCCTAAATCATTGCTAAGAATAATGAAAATGACTGCAGTTTCTACTGATCGTTGTTTTCAGGCTGGTTGTTTTGGTGCTAGATAGGTACCAAGCTAAAGCTAGCTGCCGCAGAAGTTGCGATCGAACAAATGATGCTTTATTACCAACGCGGTATTGTAAACACATCGTTCGTGGCTGGTGTTTGCTTGTTTGCAGCTTTGACAGTGCTACTGTATCTTTTTTGACACGCAAAGACCCAAATGGCGTTCCATAGTATGTATGTCGTGAAGCTAATAGCAGTGTCGTTATTACTGTGTAACTCCTGTAGGGAAACGTCTGAAAAATAGCGCACTTGGTAGTGTGTGCCGGTGCTCGACCAGTCGGCGAAAGCCAACATCACCCACGACAGAGACCAGTTGATTTTCAAGGGCAATGAATTCCATTACCTTTGATTTAATTTTGTCTTTGAGTTGACTCGCTGAAATGTTCTTACTCTTTCAAATGACTGCTCGACTTGTTGACTACTCAATCCACAGAGCAGACATTGTGGGCTAGGTTAGGAATGCTGTGTTGCCCGTGTAGCGCAACATTTTACGTGGCCTCATTACGTCCTGTACCCAGGTTATATAGGTATGCACAGTAGCTTTGACATCAGTTTTTAACATCGGCGTTAAACTAGACATCGGGCCGATACCGATGTTGGCATTTTTAGCTAATATCGCCCGATTCCGATATGTTCACCGATATATCGTGCATCCCTAGTTCCAATTCATCCCAAAGGTGTTCGATGGGGTTGAGTTCAGGGCTCTGTGCAGGCCGGTCAAGTTCTTCCAAACTGATCTCAACAAACCATTTCTGTATGGACCTTGCTTTGTGCCGGGGGACATTGTCATGCTGAAACAGGAAAGGGCATTCCCCAAACTGTTGCCACAAAGTTGGAAGCACAGAATCGTCTAGAATGTCATTGAATTCTGTAGCCTTCACTGGAACTAAGGGGCCTAGCCCGTACCATGAATACAGTCCCAGACCATTATTCCTCCTTCACCAAACTTTACAGTTGCACTATGCATTGGGGCAGGTAGCGTTCTCCTGGCTTCCGCCAAAGATTGGTCCGTCAGACTGTCAGATAGTGAAGCGTGATTCATCCCTCCAGAGAACGCGTTTCTACTGCTCCAAAGTCCAATGGCGGCGAGCTTTACACCACTCCAGCCGTTGCTTGTCATTGCGCATTGTGACCTTAGGCTTGTGTGCGGCTGCTCGGCCATGGAAATCCATTTCATGAAGCTCCTGACTGATAGTTCTTGTGCTGACATTGCTTCCAGAGGCAGTTTGGAACTCGGTAGTGAGTGTTGCAACCAAGGACAGACGATGTTACGCACTACACGCTTCAGCACTTGGTGGTCCCATTCTGTGAGCTTGTGTGGCGTACGGCTTCGTGGCTGAGCCATTGTTGCTCCTAGACATTTCCCCTAAAATAACAGCACTTACAGTTTACCGGAGCAGCTCTAGCAGGGCAGAAATTTGATGAACTCACTTGTTGGAAAGGTGGCATCTCATGATGGTGCCACGTTGAAAGTCACTGAGCTCTTCAGTAAGGCAATTCTAATGCCAATGTTTGTCTATGGAGATTGCATGGCTGTGTGCTCTATTTTAGACATCTGTCAGCAACGGGTGTGGCTCAAATAGCTGAATCCACTAATTTGAAGGGGTGTCCACATACTTTTGTGTATATAGTGTATCTTCTGCTTGGATTGTTCCATCTGTGCGTCTGACTCTGTGTCACTGGCTTTAATTCCAGATTGTCTACAAATGAATAATTCATATGTTGGATTCACGTCTTCATCTCAGGACCAAAAGGCACCTCAACAGTTTCTACCCCCAAGCCATAAGACCGCTGAACAATTAATAAAATCGCCACCAGACAATTTACATTGATTCCCCCCCCCTCCCTTTTGTACACGGCTGCTACTCGCTGTTTATTATCTATGCATAGTCACTTCACCCCCACCTACATGTACAAATGACCCCAGCCTTCCAACTAAAAGTCCAAATACAACATATCACATTCTATTTTGGGAGACATTTTTATTTCATCCGCATTTGACCGAAGTTGGAAAAGCATTCTGAAAAGTGATGTAAAGAGTAGGGTGTTCACCCAGTCTGCCCAGAGTGGGTGAAAACGCTCGTTGGCGTCGAAATTTCACTTCCTTATACTATAAAATACATTTTACCAAGACAAATATGATTATTATTGTTGACATACCAGTGCAGGTTTGAGGATTTTGAGGATTTTACACGTTGCGGTCATCATCTTCAGCGGTAACGTCAGCTTGTTAGCCAGCGGGATGAATGGCGGAAGTGAATGCTGATGTGGATCTTGAATCAAATGGCGGTGGAATCAAGGAGAATTGGACTATTGTCCAAAATAATGGAAAATGAGCAAAGTAGCGTACAATGCTGAGAATGTCCCTTATCTTGTAGGAGTACGGAACATTATTTGAGGAGCAGTTGGATTACCAATCTTTAAAAATCCATTTGAGATATCCAAACTGGTGGAGAGAGTGCTGGGTAAAGTGAAGGCTGTGGGGATCATGTTTAGATTTTTTGATCAGAAGGAACTTGTGTTGTGTCTCACCCGATTTGAGAAGTTTGACGCGTCGTGTGTGTCTCTTCGGAACAGGGCACCCCTCTGAAGAGGGTAATATCTGGTGTCTCGTGGGAAGTCGATGTTGCACATATTAAAAATATTCCTGGAGTGATTGATGCACGTTGGGTGAATCGTGTGGGGAATGAAGAAAGATGCTTCCCTTTATCTGCTCTTTTTTTTATCTGCTCTTCAAGTGCAGTTGGGATATATAAACTACAGAGACAAAGCAGTTATTCCAAGACCAATGCGGTGTGATCACTGTAAAGCTTTTGGTCACGTTTCAAACATTTGCAGAAGGGAGAAGCCGAGATGTCCACGTTGTGGAAAAGATCCTATATGTTTTAAAAGTGATGAAAGTGTGACATGTTGCATTTGGGGTGGGAACCATGAAGCCATGTCTTTGGAATAATGGACAAGGGTGAAAGAGATTGAGGTGGCCAAAAGTCAGGGCTGTCCAATATGCAGCGGCTGTTAAAAGGGTTGAGGGTTCAAACGGTGACCTTGAAGAGTCCATGGTGGCGGAAAGGCCTTCCCTGCAGGCTGCAGGGGTTGCCTTTCACCAGCACGACCCTGATATTTTAAAGGTTAAGAAGGCACTGCCGAGGTGGAGAAGAAGTCCAGGAAAATAGATATCATTGTGGATGGGGCGGAGCGGTTCCTGGGACTGAAAGACTTCTCGGCAGGGAAGAGTTGCATGCATTGTCACAAGCCACACATCCCTAGGGAGATATGGAGGTTTGAAGGAAGGATGAAGTGGGAGTTTTGTTGTTGTTTTTGTCAATGTACTATTCTGTTTTGGGGCCGGTGTATTAAGTTTGTTTTCACTATCACGCGTGGATTTTCTTTTAACTTTGTTGTTTCAACCCAATCCAGTTGGTGGCGGCAATACACCTTTTTGGGTTCTAGTCTGCCATAAAACCCACAGAAGAAGAAGAAGAAGAAGAAACCTAGCTGACGCAATGCAAATTTCCAGATTTTTTTCTAATGCCTCCATTTATTTAGTCACCCTAATTCTGGCCACCCTACACTGGTAAAAACTCCAATAACTAGGTTTCGACCAATGGTTTTCTTAGATGATTATCTACACAATTAATATATTATTTTACCTATTGGTCAAAATATGCATTTTTAATTGGACACTCTATAATGAGAGGAGCACTACACGGACAAAATATAAACGCAACATGCAACAATTCCAACAGTTTTACTGAGTTACAGTTCATATAAGGAAATCAGTCATTTGAAATAAATAAATTAGGCCCTAATCTATGGGCGCAGCCATGGTTGGGCCTGGGAGGGCATGGTCTGCGGTTGTGAGGCCAGTTGGATTTACTATCAAATTCTCTAAAATGACATTGGAGGCGGCTTATGGTAGAGAAAGGTAACATTAAATTATCTGGCAACAGCTCTGGTGGACATTCCTGCAGTCAGCATGCCAATTGCACGTTCCCTCAACTTGAAACATCTGTGGCATTGTGTTGTGTGACAAACCTGCACATTTTAGAGTGGCCTTTTATTGTCCTCAGCACAAATTACACCTGTGTAATGATCATGCTGTTTAATCAGCTTCTAGATATGTCACACCTGTCGGGTAGATGGATTATCTAATAGGGATGTAAACAAATTTGTGCCCGGAATTTGTGAGAAATCAGCTTTTTGTGCTTATGGGACATTTATTTTATTGCAGTTCATGAAACACTTTACATGTTGCTTTTATATACAGTACCAGTCAAAGTTTGGACACACCTACTCATTCAAGTGTTTTTCTTTATTTTTACTCATTTCTACATGACAAAACTATGAAATAACATATTTGGAATCATGTAGTAACCAAATAAGTGTCTTAAAGTAATGATGGACTGTTGTTTCTCTTTGCTTATTTGAGCTGTTCTTGACATAATATGGACTTGGTCTTTTACCAAATAGTGCTATCTTCTGTATACCACCCCTACCTTGTCACAACACAACTGATTGGCTCAAACGCATTAAGAAGGAAAGACATTCCACAAATTACCTTAAAACGAGGCACACCTGTTAATTGAAATATATTCCAGGTGACTACCTAATGAAGCTGGTTGAGAGAATACCAAGAGTGTGCAAAACTGTCATTCAAGGCAAAGGGTGACTACTTTGAAGAATCTCAAATATAAAATATATTTAATCAAGTTTATTAATTTTTTTTATTATTATTTTTTTAAGTTTATGTCCCATTTAGATTTGTTTAACACTTTTTTGGTCACTACATGATTCCATATGTGTTGTTTCATAGTTTGGATGTCTTCACTATTATTTTACAATGTAGAAAATAGTAAAAAATAAAGAAAAAACTTGAATGTGTAGGTGTGTCCAAACTTTTGGTGCTGTATTTGTTCAGTATACTTGCATTTCGACCAAACATGCATGCAGGTAAACAGTACAATGCCCCCACCACCAGGCAGTTCTTCTCTTGACGTCAAAGCCGCATTGTATTGTGGGTGTATGAGTTTTTGATAAATGTAATTAAAATTGCGAAAATAGAAGCGTATAATAATTTTTTCTGCAATTTTTGTGTAAAGACTGTTGAGATGAAATATCATCAATCTATGTTGTTAGTGTTGTGGAAATATATTGTGTAACCTGTCCTTTAAAATTAGTCACATCCATGGCCACATTATGAGGTTACTGTAACTATAAATGTATTCTTATGTAATCATAGAAATCGTGCATTTTCAAGATTGCATGCAAAAGTCACAGGTCTGTGGAGATCTTCACAATTGCTATAATAATCTGTGCATAATCTCTAACAGCATTTATCACTTGCACTATGTGTTTTTAATGTAATCTCAACTGCAATCCAGGTCATTTGGTTGTGCTATTTGCTGAAGCACAGTGATAACACATTAAGTTGTTCTATAAATACAAAATATCTGACTTTGTATTCCCGTTTGAATTCCCATGTGTTGCGCTTTTAAATGGTGAAAGTGCAGTGATAACACATTTACATGGCAACTGATTTAAAAAAATAAAAAAAATAAAAAAATCAGGAAAAAATTATCAATTGGAATTTTGTTACGCTTTTAGACGGTTGAAAGCATAGTGACAACACATTGGGAATTCAACAAACTTCTGGCTGTGTTTTTGAGCGGGTGATTGAAGGTTGAAATCTCACTGATCAACCTCTCAACCAAATATTACCTCAATGTCCATGTTGAAATGACGTTGTGTGCCCAGTGGGAATACACTCTTACAGTTATGGTCAAGAACTTAGACTATTCATTTTGGTGATTTAAAAAAAAAAACGTTGATTGCCCCTAAAAGAGTTTAGTTGCTAGGTGCACTAGCGTAGGCTAGTAAGATCCCATGGAGACATGAAGTTGTGACTCAACAGTGGTCCTTGGTGCTGACCCTCAGGGCTGTGGTGACCTGTTGCTTGGTGTTAATGGTAGTTAGTAGAGATAACAGGGTCACACAGTCGCTGAAGGAATGCTGGGTTTTAGCTGAAGGAATGCTGGGTTTTAGCTGAAGGAATGCTGGGTTTTAGCTGAAGGAATGCTGGGTTTTAGCTGAAGGAATGGTGGGTTTTAGCTGAAGCAATGCTGGGTTTTAGCTGAAGGAATGGTGGGTTTTAGCTGAAGGAATGCTGGGTTTTAGCTGAAGGAATGCTGGGTTTTAGCTGAAGGTCTGCTGGGAGTCTATTTAGAAGTGAAGAACGGGATACAGTCGTTGTAGACGTCGGAGTGTAGGTAGCTATTCAGGTCAGGTATTCAAAGCATGCAAACCAGTAAGCAAACACCTCCTCTGATTATTGTTATACAAAATGAACTAGCCATGAAGCCAATCATGAGAAACATTAGCTATTATTTTGACGTTGCTCTATACAGGTGTATTTTCAGCAACAGACATGTATATACCAGTAGATTTGATAATTCCACTTCATTTCATTGAGGATGAGGCACTGGCTTTTAGGTGGTAGTTCAGTGTTCTTTGCTTCATATTCTTTCTAAAAGCCATGATGAAGGCCATCGATTAAGGCCGAAACGTCAAGCTTTTAATAGCCGCTTAAATCAAATATTGTTTTTATTGGTGAGCGAGCGCTGAGCCTTTTACTTTTCAAAAACATAGACAAAGTGACCCGAGAGCTGTTGGGAGCTTCCATCTTTATCTCCCTCTCCTTTATCTCCTGTTTGTGCATGAGGCCAACAGAACAGGCTCACTGCTTGGTGACGCAACCTCCCCTCTGCTGTTGGGACAATAGAAGCTTTCTACTCCGTGACTTCTACTGGCACAAGACTAGAGGTAGGCTATCGTCCCTGTGGGTTACAGTCAAAATCTGGTTTTATGTTTGTAATTTCTAGCCTAAACCTTTTCAAATATGGAATAACAGGCAAATTTATTGATTTCTCTCTGGCGGTGTGTTGTGTGTCATCTCACGGACAAGAATAGATTTCTGGCGGATTGTAGGCTGTTATTATTACTTGTTTGTAAAATGTTGATGTTCTCAATCAATCAAGCGTGAATAATTGAGGATCTCTACACGTTCACAATATGTGTCCAATACTCCCAATCCATGTTATCAGATGAATCTGTGTCCCCACTGTGGTCACATAATATAATCTGTGGCCTCCCTCTCCTGTATACTACATGAGATGGTGGACTGGAGCGACCAGCCCGACTAACGGTTAAGGACAAAACCTCTGTACTCTTAATCAGCTTATTGCTGGCTTATTCAAAGGCCCTCTTTCAGACAGAGCAGCTGCTGCCGCCGGGCCGGGCCCAGTTTGAGTAGAGGGTGTGACTGCTGGCAGGCCTCGCCGATGCAGAGAGACCGGTTGGTGATTAACAAATGTCAGTAGACTTTGGAATCTGGGGAGCCGAGTCAGATGGCATTGTCCTCTGTGCTCAGAGGAAGGTCTCCCAGGTGGCCGGGTCATGCTGGCATGCTTCTCCTCTCTTTCTCCCCTCTTTCCTCACCCCTCCTCTCTGGCACTTCAAGCCCAAGGCTGCAGATTTTATTCTTTGCTCTGAAAAGGAAGTCCAGGCATGCTTTGCATTGTTAAACCCCTCGAGGAGCTTAGAAGACAATTCCTAAAATGCACATTTTTTTTCTCTCTTCCTGATTGTTAAAGAAACGGTGTGGTGTCACTCCAAACATCCGACCCTCTCGATTATTTGGGTACAGTCATTTTATAAATCCCAAAGTATAAAAGATCATGTCCCCAATAAATGAAAGGGCTAAGTCGGGATGGCTGGCAAGCGCGAGGTGGTTTTGCAGAGCTTCGCGGGCCGTACCGAGGCAGGCAGGCTGAAGGACTTGGGTACAGTACATTGGGCAGATGGATTTCTACCAGCAGCTCTCCAGTCACTGTCTGGGCTTTCTCAGGCCCCATCACAAATTACCCCCCCTTTTCCCGATTGTAGTGCACTACTTTTGACCAGGGCCCATAGGGGATAAGGTGCCATTTGGGACACAGCCTAGCTGCGAGGAGGATCTGATCTGTGGGTCCATGTTGTGCAGTGAGAGCACTGGCTGAACACCTAAGCACACATAGCTGGCTGGCTCCTAAAATGGCTGCCCTTGAAGCTCAAAGGATCTGCCGCACAGCTCATTGCCTGACTGTCAAAGCCCTGACAGAGTAGATGAAAGCATTACAAATACCATCCATTAACTTGGTGTGGCTGTCATGGAGTCACTAAACTGACACCAAGAGAAATAGTAGTAGTAGTCATTTTAGGTTGTGGCTGTCTTCTCCTTTTCTTTTCTTTTTTACCTCAAAGGATTCTTCTTGATATCCACGTTAAGGAACCTGGCTTTAGAATGCAACTTTGTTCTGTGTTCTGAGTTCTGACAAGAGAGCTGCCAACAGATCAGGGATGGGCCTTTCATGGCGCAGTAACCTGACCCTGGACAACAATAGGGAGTAAGGCTGTCTTCTCAGGGACACACTGGCAGGCGGCAAAGGGCTGTTCCAGTGGAGGTAGACTGGTTACTGAACGTCAACTGTTATGGTTTAAGTTCAGAGGTCTACAGCCAACAAATAATTATCTACGATAGGGGTAATACCAAAACAAATGGACATATGACTCAGTTTCTTCCCTTTCTACCAGATCTCTGTTGGTTTGGCATAGTTGTGGAGGGCTCTTTTATGTGTATTTTTTTTTTTAGCTCTGTAACAGGTGGTTAACCAGGTTTATTCCTTTTTTTCACCTTTGTATGGTGAACATGTACAGGACCAGGCAAAGGGAGAGAATGTGCTCAACTCAAATGTCCATTTAGAGGACACCATTTTGTCCAGAGGTCTGTTGGTTAGCCATAGGTGAGGAAGGCTGATGTCTGATGTGGCTTTCGAGCTCTGCAACAGGTTGTTTTTTTTAGCAGATTATACCTTCTGTATAGTGAAACCGGTAGGCTACATTTAGAGGACACCATTTTGCCACAGGTCTCCTGCTTCAAATAATCAGGAAATACTAGGCGTTATTTTTTTTAACCTTTATTTAACCAGGTAGGCTAGTTGAGAACAAATTCTCATTTACGACTGCGACCTGGCCAAGATAAAGCAAAGTAGTGCGACACAAACAACAACACAGAGTTACACAAGCGTACAGTCAATAACACAATCGAGAAAAAAGAATGTCTATATACAGTGTGTGCAAATGGCGTGAGGAGGTAAGGCAATAAATAGGCCGTAGTAGCAAGTAATTACAATTTAGCAAATGAACACTGGAGTGGTAGATGAGCAGATGATGATGTGCAAGTAGAAATACTGGTGTGCAAAAGAGCAGAAAAGTAAATAAAAACAATACGGGGATGAGGTAGGTAGATTGGTTGGGCTATTTACAGATGGGCTATGTACACCTGCAGCGATCGGTTAGCTGCTCATGGTGAAAGAGCAAATGCTTCTCCTAGGAAGGGAATGCTGGTGGATGGCTATGTAAGATAGGCACACGAGTCAAATAACAGCGGTTCTACAATGCAACCATTTGTAAGCTCTCTACTCTCTATTTTTCTGAACAGGAACTGTCTGGCACTGATTTTATAGGCCATTGCCATAAGGGCTGGTCAAATTTTAGAGACATCTTACCAATGAATGAACCCCGGAATGTTATGTTGTGATTTTTCATTGGGCTACGCTATGCTAGTAGTGTGAAGCATTAATCCTCTTTGAATACATTGACATATTCATGTCCTTGGCCTAGACAAATGCACAGCACAGATGACCTCTGGCAAATGGATGGAAAATGTATGAAATATTGCCTCTGCTATCTGCAGAATTAGGCCTAGTGTTTTAGTTAAGCTTAAAGAAAGTGTCAAATCCAATAAAATAATATATAAAATAAAAAAAAGAGAGAGAGTGCACATTGCGTGATGACCAGTTTAAATGCTAATGTTACATTTCAAGGTAATGCCGTGTGTCTCTCTGTGTCGTCGCACAACGGGTGGACGAGAGGAGAAAACCATTTGATGAAAAAATAACTGTCATAACTGCCACATAAACAGCCATTTTATGCCCCAGTCACTTTTCACTCTGTCAGTTTTATTAATGCGTTGAAGTAGGTTTTTTTCCTTTTTAAATGACACTGAATATTAACTGAGATGGGTAATTGAGATTGGCCATCTTTTTTTTTTTTTGATGCTCTAAAAACTGGCCTGTTTCGTTTTACATACTGTATTTGTTGAAACATATTTTAGAATGGAAAGGTTACCATTTGGAGTGTTTGTGGTTGGCACACAAGTCCTGGATTCATGTTTGTTTCACAACAACAATACATCTGTGGCATTTGGTCCACACGAGAAACGATCCATTTCAAACAGAAATATGAATGAGGTGGCTATATATCTGGTGGCTATGAGTAAGTACCGGAAGTCAGTTTAAATATCAAGTAGTGCCATTTGGTTAATTAGAATGCCAGAGGTCAGAGGTGACAGGTCATACCAGCTCGGAGGTGATGTTGACATTATCATCAGTTGTGTGTTTCGCCAAGGAGCAGAATAGCACTGTAGTCACAAACCTTCCTCTCTCTCTCAGTGGATTCATTCAATCTTATTTGAGAGGGAGCTCGGGCGTGATGCAATCTGAGGGAATTGTTTGTATGTGTGATGTAGATACTGGGATGCGGGCTGATGGTTCCTGCGTCCCAAATTGCACCCTAGTCCCTATAAAGGGCACTTCTTTTGACCAGACCACTATGGGCCCTTTTCAAAAAAGTAGTGCACTATATAGGGAATAGGGTGCCTTTTGGGATGCAACATGGCGGCGCTGCACTCCAGCTGTGGCTTATCCCAAGGTAATACAAATGGAACAAATCAACTGAGTAATCCCTCCTCATCTCGCCATTGTTCTTGGAACCATGGAACAAAACAACAACAAAAAAACGGATCTTCTTCTCAGTGTGCAACGCAGTAATGTCAGAGCTGAGGAATCCAGCCTTTTCTCAATCTCTCTGTTGCATTTCTATCACAGGTTTTTAGCCTACACCGGTGCTAGGCCTAAAGACTCAGACGTTTGTGTTTCCCACCCCCGGGGCCTAAATGTGACATGTTATTGTGCGCGACTGAGACTGAGGCCTCACCCATTCTCTTTTGTCTTTCTCTCGCCAGGTTTCCCTGATTTTTCCAGGGAGTCCTCAGCGATGGAGGTGCTACAGTGCGATGGCTGTGACTTCCGTGCTGAGTCACATGACGACCTCAAGGCCCACATCCAGGATGTCCACACGGCCTTCCTGCAGCCCACGGACGTCGGAGACGGAGAGGGGGGCGGGAGTCCATGCCAGTCCAGGTCAGGCTCTCTGAACTCCCCCAGCCAGACAGAGGGGGAGGAAGAGGAGCAGAATAAATCTCCACAAACTGAAACGGGTAAGGGAACTGCGTCAACGGTGATGTTAATGGACAAATGATTATGATTAAGGTTATGATTATTATGCTAAAGATCATGTTTGTTATTATTATTTATGATATTGATATAATATGTATAGGCGTATGTCTTATTCTTTGCGTACAGTGCCTTCAGAAAGCATTCTTACCCCTTGACTTATTTAAAAAAAAAAAATTGTGTTACAGCCTGATTTAAAAATGGATTAATTAGATTTATTTTCTCACCCATCTACACACAACACCCCATAATGACAAAGTGAAAACATGTTTTTAAACATTTTAGCAAATGTATTGAAAATGAAATACAGAAATATCTCATTTACATACAGTACCAGTCCAAAGTTTGGACACACCTACTCATTCCAGGTTTTTCTTTATTTTTACTATTTTCTACATTGTAGAATAATAGTGAAGATATCAAAACTATGACATAACACATATGGAATCATGTAGTAACCCAAAAAGTGTTAAACTAATTCTTCAAAGTAGCCACCCTTTGCCTTGATGACAGCTTTGCACACTCTTGGCATTCTCTCAACCAGCTTCATGAGGTAGTCACCTGGAATGGATTTCAATTAACAGGTGTGCCTTGTTTAAAGTTAATTTGTGGAAGTTCGTAATGCGTTTGAGCCAATCAGTTATGTTGTGACAAGGTAGGGGTGGTATACAGAAGATAGCCCTATTTGGTAAAAGACCAAGTCCATATTATGGCAAGAACAGCTCAAATAAACAAAGTGAAACGACAGTCCATCATTTCTTTAAGACATGAAGGTCAGTCAACCATCAAGTGCTATGATGAAACTGGCTCTCAAGAGGACCGCCACAGGAAAGGAAGACCAGAGTTACATCTGATGAAGTTCATTAGAGTTAGCACCTCAGATTGCAGCCAAAATAAATGCTTCACAGAGTTCAAGTAACAGACACATCTCAACATCAACTGTTCAGAGGAGACTGCGTGAATCAGTTCTTCATGGTCGAATTGCTGCCAAGAAACCACTACTAAAGGACAACAATAAGAGGAAGAGACTTGGTTGAGCCAAGAAACATGAGCAATGGGCATTAGACCGGTGGAAATTTGTCCTTTGGTTTGATGAGTCCAAATTTGAGATTTTTGGTTCCAACCGCCGTGTCTTTGTGAGACGCAGAGTAGGTGAACGGATGATCTCCGCATGTGTGGTTCCCATCCTAAAGCATGGGGGAGAAGATGTGGGGGTGCTTTGCTGGTGACACTCTCTGTGATCTATTTAGAATTCAAGGCACACTTAACCAGCATGGCTACCACAGCATTCTGCAGTGATACGTCATCCTATCTGGTTTGCGCTTAGTAGGACTATCATTTGTTTTTCAACAGGACAATGACCCAACACACCTCCAGGTTATTTAAGGGCTATTTGATCAAGAAGGAGAGTGATGGAGTGCTGCATAAGATGACCTGGTCTCCACAATCACCTGACCTCAAACCAAATGAGATGGTTTGGGATGAGTTGAACCGCAGAGTGAAGGAAAAGCAGCCAACAAGTGCTCAGCATATGTGGGAACTCCTTCAAGACTGTTGGAAAAGCATTCCTCATGAAGCAGGTTGAGAGAATGCCCAGAGTGTGCAAAGCTGTCATCAAGGCAAAGGGTGGCTACTTTGAAGAATCTCAAATATAAAACATACTTTGTTTTGTTTAACACTTTTTTGGTTACTACATGATTCCATATGTGTTATTTCATAGTTTTGATGTCTGCAATGTGTAAAATAGTAAAAATAAAGAAAAATACTTGAATTAGTAGGTGTGTTCAAACTTTTGACTGGTACTGTACGTTTGCACACCCCTGAGTCAATACTTAGTCGTTTTTCAAGATTAACAAGAAACAGAAAGGAATTAAGCACAGGCAAATCCTAGAGTAAAATCTGGTTCAGTCTGCTTTCCACCATACATGGAGATTCATTCACATTTTAGCAGGACAAGAACCTTAAACACAAGGCAAATCAACAATGGAGTTGCTTACCGAGAAGACAGTGAATGTTCCTGAGCGTCCGAGTCACAGTTTGGACTTAAATCTACCTCAAAATCTACGGCAAGACCTGAAAATGGTTGTCTAGCATCGATCAACAACCAATTTGACAGAGCTTGAAGAATTTTGGAAAAGAATCATGTGCAAATGTTGTACAATCCAGGCGTGAAAGCTCTTAGTGACTCACCCAGTAAGAGTCACAGCTGTAATCTATGCCAAAGGTGCTTCAACAAATTATTGACTGAGGGGTGTGAATTCTTATGTAAATGAGATATTTCTGTAAAATATTTCCAAAAACATGTTTTTACTTTGTCATTATGGGGTATTGTGTGTAGATGGATGAGGGAAAAAATCGATTTAATCCATTTTGAATTCAGGCTGTAACACAACAAAATGTAGAATAAGTCTAGGGGTATGAATACGTTCTAATATTTACAGTATATTAACATTGATATTGCTATTTAAGGAAAGACTGCTTTAACATCTATTTTTTCAATTTTTTCCCCATTGGCCACTCTTTTGAAACAGACTTTTCAAGTTTGAACCAAATGCCATACAGCAAGTCAGCAAACCATCCTAACAAAACTGCAAACCAGTTATTCCAGTGCAAAATCTGTGTTCGTTACTTCAGATCAAAATCTCTGTTGTCTGAACACACCAAGAAGGTACATGGAACCTCACTAAGTGGCGAGAACTCACCTGCCTCCCATACGTCCAAACAGTCCAACTATAACATCGTTATCCATGACAGTCTTGGGAAAGTGTTCTCCTGCCAGTATTGTACATACAAGTCTCCACGCAAAGCCAGGATCCTGAAGCACCAGAAGATGTATCATAAAGGAAATCTGGACCCCCCAGAATCTCTGTCTGAGGCTGTCGATGACCCTGAGGCATTATCGTCCGACGAACCCAGTGAGGAACTAGCAGAGGACGTGGTAGAGCGTGGTATCCTGGAGTCCATGGTTAAACCTCTGGGGAAGTCAAGGGGAAACCAAGCGCTTCGAAGAGAGTGGTGTGACAACATGATGAAAAAGCACCGCAACATGGGGAAAATGATCTCAACCATCCAGCCGGGTGGAGAAGGAGAAGGAAGCGCAGGCTCTTCTAAATCTGATTCCCCCTCCTCCCCAAGAAGCCCTCCTAACTCCAAAATGGTTTTCAAAGACCTGAGTGGTAATGAAGGCTCCTCTGTAGTCAACTCCTCAGTTTTCAAGCTCAACAAGCCTGCCTCTGGGATATCACCCTATCAGTATTCACAGATTCAATCGGTAGCGCCCAACAGCACGGGATCCTCCATTTTGTCTGACAGGTCCACCTTCGTCATGTCCGATGTTTCCAACTCTGCCATGGAGATGGATTTAAGCATGCTTGACGACTCCAGGAGCACCTCTGAGGAAGATGACGAGGAACTGGGTGCTGAGGATGATCCCAATTACACCGACCCCTTGTCAACTGGGGATTCTGCCAAGCAGCTTCTGTCCGAAGAGGATAACAAGATGCTGGAGACTAAAGGGATACCATTCAGAAGGTACATGAACAGGTTCCAGTGTCCTTTCTGCTCTTTCCTCACCATGCATCGCAGAAGCATCTCCCGTCACATTGAGAACATACACCTGTCTGGGAAGACGACGGTATACAAGTGTGATGAGTGCCCCTTTATCTGCACCAGCCCTCTCAAGTTAGGCACACACAAGCAAAGTCACTCCTCAGACTGGGAGACCATGGACCTGACCAGTGAAAGCCCAGGTCCTCAGAATAACGAGACACCAGAATCAGTGAACGGAGGAAACGTTGCTGCTTCCAAAGTCAATGGGAAAAAGCAAAGTAATGTGGGCAGTGATCTAAACCAGCAAAATCCTCACCGCTGTACACTCTGTAGCTTCTCGACAACCACGCTGAAAGGGCTGCGAGTTCACCAGCAACACAAGCACTCCTACTGTGACGACATGCAAGCTGCCAGCTTGGAGGGCTCTACAAATGAGCAACAGGACTCGGAATTGGAAACATTCTCCAGTTCTCCGAGCCAGCTACAAAAAACACAGACTTCAATTCTAGGACTTGGATCCAAAAAGCACTTAACTGGGAAAACTGCAAGGAAGTCCATCAATGATCTACCTTTGGATCTGTCCCCAGTCAAGAAGAGAACTAGGATTGATGACATTGCCAACAACCTTCAGAGCAAGATCAGTCAGCAACAGGAGGATCTGGTGATTAATCTGGAAGAAATGGATGATGAAGAGGAAGGAGAGCTCAACGTGAATGAAGATGCAGGCAGAGACAAGGAGGAGAACAACAGTGAGAGTAAAAATCATGGCTACGTTTACAACAAGCTTTACGAAGGCCGGGTGGGTAAAAGAAAAAGAACCCTCACGTCAAAGCTAAGAAACATTCCCATTGCAATGACACTCTCTGATGATGAGGACAAGGAGTCTGTTGATCTTAAAGCGGATCTCCAAGACCAGAGCAGCCAAGACAGCCGGGACACTTCTTTCCAGGAGAACCTCGACTATACAGAGGACTCAGGGATGGCACGATTCTATTGCAAGCACTGTGACTACCATAACAAGTCAGCCCGCAGTGTGAGCACCCACTACCAGAGAATGCACCCCTACATTAAGTTTAGCTTTAGATACATCCTCGACCCTGAGGACCAAAGTGCCGTATTTCGTTGTCTGGAGTGCTTCATCGAATACACCAACTTCAACAACCTTCATGAGCACTACATGGATCACCACCCAGAAGCCAGCAATGTGCTGAACTTCAACCAGCCAGATTTGGTGTACATGTGCCGCTTTTGTTCGTACACAAGTCCAAACGTCAGAAGCTTGATGCCCCATTACCAAAGAATGCACCCTGAGGTGAAAATAAACAACGCTATGATCTTCTCGAGTTACATGGTGGAACAGCAGCACAAGGGAGCAGAATCTCAAACGCTGAGAGAAATTTTAAATTCCGGTCCCAAGAGTTTCACCTGTAGCTCCTCCCCTTCCACGCCCAAGTCCTCGTCCAGTCCTGTGCTCAAAAGTGTTGCAAGGACGCAAGATTCAAGCTCTGAGACAGAGGCCCTGAAAGAGGTTGGTAATGTTGTGGTCTATGACTGTGACATATGCTCCTTTGCTAGCCCTAACATGCACTCTGTATTGGTTCACTATCAGAAAAAGCACCCAGAGCAAAAGGCCTCATATTTCCGCATTCAGAAAACCATGCGAGTTATCACAGTTGACAGGCCACAGTCAGCAGGCAACTCTTCTTACAACGTCAATATACCAACCCCTGCTAAGTCGCCAAGCGCCGCCATGCCATTTGGTACAGATGAGGAGATCTACTACTGTAAACATTGTGTGTACAGCAACCGCTCTGTAGTGGGAGTTCTTGTCCATTATCAAAAGAGACATCCAGAAATAAAGGTGACTGCGAAATACATCAAGCACGCCGCTCCCACCTCTGGGTTGATGAAACTAATGGATGAGCTTCAGATTGCACCCCCAAAGCAGTTTCTCAAACAGTTCAACAGCAATGGATTTGATGGGTCCAGCAATTCTCACGCTAGAGTTGTCACAGAGAAAGGAGAAGCAGAGATGCTTTTCTTCTGTCAGCACTGTGACTACGGGAACCGCACTGTCAAAGGAGTGCTTATTCACTACCAGAAGAAGCACAGGGACGCAAAGTCCAATGCCGACCTTGTACGCCGGCACACTGCAGTGGTCCGCAGTCAAAGAGAGCGAGCGCAGATGGGCCAGTCAGGCACTGCCGCCTCTGCCATAGCCCCTGCTGCTCCCACCGAGACCGAAGCATCCTCCGGATGTCTTCGCTCACTGAAGTGCAGGCACTGCTCTTATACATCTCCATACGTTTACGCATTGAAGAAGCACCTGAAGAAGGATCATCCTACTGTGAAAGCCACAGCCATGACCATTTTACACTGGGCGTACCAAGATGGCATCCTGGAGGCTGGTTATCACTGTGAGTGGTGCATCTACTCCCATGCGGAACCCAACGGGCTGCTAATGCATTACCAAAGACGCCACCCAGAGCACAATGTTGACTACACGTACATGGCAAGCAAGCTGTGGGCCGGGCCTGATACTACCGCCTCCCAGCCAGGGGGGAACGCTGGGGACAGTAAGCACTACCAATGCAGAGATTGTGCCTTCGAGGCGTGCTCCATCTGGGATATTACCAACCACTACCAAGCTGTCCACCCCTGGGCTGTCAAAGGGGATGAGTCTGTGCTATTGGACATAATCAAAGGTCCAAGATCCCAAGAGAAAGTCCACCCCTCAATGGCTAAAGGACCACCTTTCACTTTTCTTCCAACTACTCACGATGAAGGACCACTGGATATCCCTAACTCACCTCAAGAGCACCAACACCACCAATACCATCCCAGGCTCTCCCACACAAGCAACTCGATCTCCAACAACCCCTACCAGTGCACTGTATGTCTGTCTGAGTATAACAGCCTACATGGACTTCTGACACACTATGGCAAAAAACACCCAGGCATGAAAGTCAAGGCGGCTGACTTCGCACAAGAAGCTGATATAAATCCAAGTTCGGTTTACAAGTGCCGACACTGTCCATATGTGAATTCACGCATCCATGGAGTTCTTACTCATTACCAGAAGAGGCATCCGTTGGTGAAAGTCACCGCTGAGGACTTTGCGGATGACATCGAGCAGGTTAAAGATATAACTGAAGTGGATGACAAGTGCAAGACCCAAAGACAGGGTTATGGAGCATACAGATGCAAAATGTGTCCGTACACTCATGGAACATTGGAGAAACTGAAAATTCACTATGAAAAATATCACAATCAACCAGCTTCAGATATGTTCAAGCCTTCCCTCGTGCCATATTCCACTGTGAAAGATGAGGTGGTCGCTGAATGCAGTGCCACAAGTGTATCATCAGAGGTACAAGAGGTTAGCGAATTCAAACTTGCTCTCACCCAGTTCCCTATCAACAAAGGAGAAACTCATGCTGTGTTTAGGTGTCAGCTCTGCAAGTACTTCTGCTCAACCAGAAAAGGCATAGCTCGACACTACCGCATCAAGCACAACAACGTCAGAGCTCAACCGGAAGGCAAGAACAACGTCTTCAAGTGTGCTCTCTGTTCATACACCAATCCCATTCGCAAAGGCCTGGCGGCACATTACCAGAAACGTCATGACATTGATGCCTATTACACACATTGCCTGGCAGCCTCCAAGACTTTGACGGAGAAGCCCAGTAAAGTGGTGGTGCCCGTGGCATCGGAGGCTGAAGGGTCGGAGCTGAGCGAGGAGCTACGATTGGCCGTGGAGAGGAGGGAGTGTTCGCTCTGTGCGTTCCAGGCCTTCAGCAGGAAGAGCATAGTTTCACACTACATCAAACGCCATCCAGGAGTCTTCCCCAAGCGGCAACACACCAGCAAGCTCGGACGCTACTTCACTGTGCTCTATGCCAAAGAACCTGAACATGTTGAAGAGGTAACAGAAGTGGTGGTGGTTGAACCAAAGCCCGAACCAGAGGGAGAGGTTGCCGAGTGGCTGCCTTTCAAGTGTTTAAAATGCTTCCAGCTATTCAGCACGGTGAGACTTCTCTCCATGCACTACAACGACCATCACAGCGGCAAGGACCACAAACAGGACTTTGTCATCCACCCCAGCCTCACGGAAGATGGGATGGAGACAGAACTCTATCAGTGTTCCCACTGCGAGTTGAAGTTCCTGGGCCTTCCTCTCCTCAGCACTCACCTGATGAACCATAACGAGGAGTTCCAGAAGAGGGCGATGCGGCAAGAGAGGAGGAAACAGCTCCTTAGCAAGCAGAAGTCGTCCGAGCCACCGGAGACAAAGCCTGAGAAAGTGAGTAGAAGAGTTTACAAAAATGATGGTGATTTATCATCGCAGTACAATCCTAAATGAGGCCATTGTTTTGGACTAGAATGAGAATGAGACTGTGAATAATAACCAACAGTATATGAAGCATTTTCACTGTATTGGGCTAACATAGTAATGTTACACATAGTATTGATGTTTAAAGTTTTATCGTTAGAAATTAAATCAGTTATAGAGAATATCAGTGGAATGAGTGTAAGGCTGTTAGATTTACCATCCTTTCCTTCCCTTTTTCTTTTCTTTTAGCTGGTGAATAATGCTGACAAAGCACCGATCGGCTACAGGTGTAACTTCTGTGTGGAGGTCCACCCTACTCTCAGAGCCATCTGTAACCACCTGAGGAAACATGTCCAGTACGGGGAGGTCAAAGAGGGCCATGTCAAGGTAAGATCAAATAGACAAGAGTTTGGTAACACACGGGGGGGGGGGGGTCATGCATGCTCTTACAATGCATTATAACCACATCATATCGCATTATACCTTCAGGATTTAACCGGTTAAGCGTAAACTCCGCAATTCTGGGGGCTTACGTTATTATGTCATTGAATTGAGTTCGCCTCAGAAGACCCTGGGGTATCAGGTTACATATCCACAGCCACTGGACGCTGGAACCTTGTATTAGATATGTTGAATTTGTACCTTTTGAAACAACGTTAGATCTTCAATGTAAAATTCACTCTCAGTGAAAAAACTATAGGCTGGGCAGCACCTCCTACTGGAGGGTTGATCTATCTACAGCTATTCATTTTGTCTCCCTGCTTTGCTTTGATAGTTGCCGCTGACTATTACCAATGTGCTATGGTGAGAATGATTATTGAGAGGTCTCTGAAGAACTAAACATATTCACTGTTGCTATCGAAGTCATTCCAAAGGGTAGGCGTGGTCCCGTGTGGCTCAGTTGGTAGAGCATGGCGCTTGCAACGCCAGGGTTGTGGGTTCAATTCCCATGGGGGGACCAGGGTTCAATTCCCACGGGGGGACCAGGATGAATATGTATGAACTTTCCAATTTGTAAGTCGCTCTGGATAAGAGCGTCTGCTAAATGACTTAAATGTAATGTAAATGTAAATGTAGGTTTAACAGAGAATATTAAATGTGACCGTACTTTATAAGTGATATATCATCAAGGATACTATTTAGGCCTATGGCTTTTGCAAGGTCATCAAGAGCCGATTCAAATCAACCACAGAAAACAGACAACACAAATAAGGTCTTGGCTTCAAGTTAATTCTGAATATGTTGGATTCATTGAAAGAAGGGGACAAAATCAAATGTGACTTTATTTGAAGTGCATTTAACGTTTGATTGGATTGGAGTTAGTCCTTTCCTTTATCTTTGAGGTTTGGTTGAGATGAAGATGTGAATGCGACATATCAATGATTAAGTTGTAGACAAACTGGGATGTTGAATTGTGTTTGGTTGTCTGTGCAACCAAATATCAACATTTGGAGGAGTTTGGATAGTTCTGCTTGGATAGGTCAGTCTGCGCCACTGACTTATTCTGGCTTTTATTCCAGTTTGTCTACAAATTCATAGTTTATATGTTGGGATTTTATGTCCCCATCTCAAACAAAAATCTAAGTTCAAGAATAGGTCTGTGGAGATCTTTACAATTGCTATCATAATCTGTGCAGAATCTCGAACAGCACTGATCACTTGCGCTATGTACTTGAAATGTATTCTCACCTGCAATCCAGGTCGTTTGGTTGTGCTATTAGATGAAGCACGGGGATACCACATTCATCTGTTGTGTCAATAAACAACATGTCTGACATTGTGTTCTCGTTTGAACTTTGAAATAGTTGAACGCGCAGTGATAAGTGTGACGACTAAAGCAAAAATCAGACATTGTTTTCCCATTGGAATTTGGATGTGGTTTTAGACGGTTAAAAGCATAGTGATAACATATTGGAAGTTTAAGGTTGGAATCTCATTGATCAACATCTCAACCAAATATTACCCAATTATCCACATTTGAAATGATGTCGTTCTACAACAAACACAAATGGTTTTATATCAAGTTTAAAAAAAAAAAAATAGATATTTGTAGATGTGAAACAAAACCTTTGTGTTCTTCACAGATGGACAACTTTTAGAGGAGATTAAAGCGGAGATGGTTAAACATTTGTGAGTTTCAGAAGGGGAGGGACACAAGAATGAATAAAAGCCGTGACCCAAAAATAAGGCTACTTTTCCCTAACCACAAGTTTTATCATCATTTATTACAGTAATAAGGTAGCTAAAATCATATAGGATGTCATTTGTAAAGTTGATTGTAAATATATGAAGATTATCCCAAAACATAATGTATGTCAGGCCATATTCGCACATTTTTCATGAATAGGTTGTTCATAGCGTATGAAATCATAATATTTTCGTACGATTCATACTATTTACTACATCTTGTGGTTGGAAAAGTGAATACAACTCATAGTAAATAATGAGGACCAAAAAAAGGGAAAATCTGAGCTTTCTAGCAGTATACAGCATTACTGGGTACTGTTCATGGCCCTCTCATAAGAATTGTTTTTATTCCGGCATTGGAATCGTCCTGTTATGTCTAACAGGTAGTAAAGTGTTACCCAGTTTTTCATATTTGTTTACACCATTTACTAGTCAATTAAGTTAGTATATTTAGTGCATTTAATTTCCTTACGCATACAAATCTTGCGCCTATACAGTGGCAAGAAAAAGTATGTGAACCCTTTGGAAATACCTGGATTTCTGCATAAATTGGTCATAAAATTTGACTTGATCTTCATCTAGGTCACAACAATAGACAAACACAGTCTGCTTAAACTAATAATACACAAGCAATTATAATGCACAAACAAGTCTTTATTGAACACACCGTGTAAACATTTACTGTGTAGGTTGGGAAAAGTATATGAACCCTTGGATTTAATAACTGGTTGACCCTCCTTTGGCAGCAATAAACTCAACCAAACGTTTTCTGTAGTTGCAGATCAGACCTGCACAACGGTCAGGAGGAATTTTGGACCATTCCTCTTTACAAAACTGTTTCAGTTCAGTAATATTCTTGGGATGTCTGGTGTGAACTGCTCTTGAGGTCATGCCACAGCATCTCAATCGGGTTGAGGTCAGGACTCTGACTGGGCCACTCCAGAAGGCGTATTTTCTTCTGTTGAAGCCATTCTGTTGTTGATTTACTTCTGTGTGTTGGGTCGTTGTCCTGTTGCATCACCCAACTTCTGTTGAGCTTCAATTGGCGGACAGATAGCCTAACATTCTCCTGCAAAATGTCTTGATAAACTTGGGAATTCATTTTTCCGTCGATGACAGTAAGCTGTCCAGGCCCTGAGGCAGCAAAGCAGCCCCAAACCATGAGGCTCCCTCCACCAGACTTTACAGTTGGGATGAGGTTTTGTTGTTGGTGTGCTGTGGCTTTTTTCTCTACACACATATTGTTGTGTTCCTTCCTAACAACTCAACTGTAGTTTCATCTGTCCACGGAATATTTTGCCAGTAGCGTTGTGGAACATCCAGTTGCACTTTTGCAAACTTCAGACGTGCAGAAATGGGTTTTTTTGGACAGCAGTGGCTTCTTCCGTGGTGTCCTCCCATGAACACCATTCTTGTTTGGTGTTTTACGTATCGTAGACTCGTCAACAGAGATGTTAGCATGTTCCAGAGATTTCTGTAAGTCTTTAGCTGACACTAGGATTCCTCTTAACCTCATTGAGCATTCTGCGCAGTGCTCTTGCAGTCATCTTTGCAGTCAACTCCTAGGGAGAGTAGCAACAGTGCTGAACAGTGCTGAACAAGCAACAGTGCTTCTCCATTTATAGACAATTTGTCTTACTGTGGACTGATGAACATCAAGGCTTTTAGAGATACATTTGTAACCCTTTCCTGCTTCATGTAACTCAACAATTCTTAATCTTAGGTCTTCTGAGATCTCTTTTGTCCGAGGCATGGTTCACATTAGGCAATGCTTCTTGTGAATAGCAAACTCAAATGTTGTGTGTGTTTTTTATAGGGCAAGGCGGCCCCAACCAACATCTCCAATCTCGTCTCATTGATTGGACTCAATTAGCTTTTGGAGAAGCGATTAGCCTAGGGGGTTCACATACTTTTTCCAACCTACACTGTGAATTTTTAAATGATGTATTCAATATAGACAAGAAAAATACAATAGTTTGTGTGTTATTAGTTTAAGCACCCTATGTTTGTCTATTGTCGTGACTTGGTGGCCAATTTATGCAGAAATCTAGGTAATTCCAAAGGGTTCACATTCTTTTTCTTGCCACTGTAAATGTTAATGATTTGTATGCATATTATTCATGTGCGTGCATTCAGATTGTTAATTACTTTCTTACAAATAGAATGATGATGTATTATTATGTTTTTTTCCATCCCATAACTAATTTTAGCCCTTACCCTCTCAAAAACAGGAAATAGAATTTGAAATGATTTCAGCTGTAACTGAAAGGTTACTTCTGAAGCTGCTTTGCAAACAATACAATTCCCCTACAACTTCTCCCTAAAATCCACAGTGTCTACTGAGTCCGACTTGACTTTTGACTCTCAGCCCTAAGAGACCCCACACTGCCGAAGTCTGTTTTTACGGATGGCAGGGTTCTGTTTCCATTTTTTTTTTTTTTTTTGCAACGGAGACCCCTGGGTAGACAGTCTGTCAACTTCCCCTGGAGAAAACAAGCGAGGTAGTCCCTCCTGAACGTTGCAGGCAGGCAAGGGGAAAAGAGGCCATAACATTGAGGGCAGCGGGTAACCGTTTCAACATTAGTATTCCGATGAGGTTGCCAGGCACTTGGCAAAGGGACGGCAGGCCTGAGTATTTAACGCCTCACCCAAGACAGAAGCCAAATTAAGGCCTTGTTGGTTTTGCAGACCAGGGCCAAGCCAGTACAGGCAGTTGTACACTGAATACAGAAGATGGCATGTCTGAAGTCCTTTTCAGAATACTCTAAAATCTCAGGGTATAAAATAACAAAATAATGGAAATAGGAAAAAGAATAACTCACAATCTACAACAATCCTCTGTGGATTATTAAAAATGTAATATTTAGGATGGTTAATAAGTGTCAACAAACAACAAATATACAAAGATAACGTTATTCCATTACTCAACAATATGAAAGCCTGAGGGGGGTTTTAACCTTCCAGACCTGGAAGTGTATCACCTCACTACCCAAGGCTTTTACTTGAGACATATAGTTAAATGCACTAAAGAGGAACAATGGGTACATGTTGAAGATGAGCACGCTCATCCCCGGAATCCGTTTATGTGTCTATTTTCCGAAGGATCAAGCTAAAAACACGAACAACTTCATAGTTAAGAACACTTTAACAATATAGAAGAGAATTGAACATATTCTACAAGAACCAACATCACTCTCTAAAAACACAACCTGGATACCTAAAGGCATGGAAACCAGAAATGACTTGGTAACGTGAAATACACGTATTTCCATTACAGAATGAAAAAGTCATTTTGGACTGACCAGCGTCGATCATTTGAAATAGATATCACAAAAGTTACATATCGCACAATTTTCGATTTGAAATATTTTGATCATCAGAGCAACCCATGAGGGAATCTTATTTGAGTCAGAAAGGGATGTTCATATGATAGGTAAGATGTACAAAACCTTGCAGAGAGCCTATCCAACGGACAATCTCTTAATAAAATAAACTCTTTGACTCAAAACGAACTGATGTTGGCACAAGCTGGAGGGAAAGTTGGAGCCTAACTAATGAAATGACAGTTCACGAAAATGAACGCTTAATCCAGTATAAACTAACGTATAGAATTTATTACACAAGAGACAAAATTCACACGTTCTACAGTACGACGGCAGAGTCATGTCTTAAGTCTAAAACTAACAGCGATTCAATAATCTATGCTTTCTGGGAATGCTATAAAGTTCAAAAGTTATGCAAATGTACTTTTAATCCGTCTGTCTGCATATTTCAGAACACAGAATATGCGGGTGTAGTGAGATACCCAATGGGCTGGGCGATTCCCTTCTCATCTTGAAGAAACATATATTAAAAACGTAATCCACCATCATTAACACAATGGAAAGATTGAATGACTTATTGAAATAGCATGGGCGATTGAGAACACAACGAATTGGTACAATTTAAGTCCACGTGGCAAACAATGCAGGCACTAAGGATAGGGGTGTCTGTAAATTGTTGTTTGTATGTTTCTTTTACCCCCCCCAAAAAAAATATTATAGGATAGAGAGAGCGAGAGAAGCCACTTTCATACCAAAAACGCTGGAAATTTGCCCCCAACTAAAGCGAAAAACTCACGAGAAGCGGGTGAGCGGAGCAAGCAGAGCGAGGTGGATGGAAAGGACTGTACAGGCAGAGCAGTGACTGTATGCAGGCAGAGCAGTGACTGTATGCAGGCAGAGCAGTGACTGTATGCAGGGCCGGATTAAGAAATCATAGGCCCCTAAGGCTTTGAGTTAAAAATAGTTAAAAAGTAAGAAAAAGATGAGCTAAATAAAAAAGGAAATAGTAACACACAAAAAAATTTAAATAATGAAGCTGTATACAAGGAGGACCAGTTCCGACTCAATGTACAGGGGTGCGAGGTAGTTGAGGTAATTGAGGTTATACAGTATGTATATGTAGGTAGAGATAAAAGTAATTTGGCAATCAGAATACATTGTAAACAGAGTAGCAGCAGCATACAGTGCCTTCGGAAAGGGTTCAGACCCCTTGACTCTTTCCACATTTTGCACACACTTTTTCCACCTGGTATGTATGAAATCGTTTTTTTCCCTCATCAATCCAAACACAATACCCCATAATGACAAAGCACATTTTTGCTAATTTATTACAAATAAAAAACTGAAATATCACATTTACATAAGTATTCAGACCCTTTACTCAGTACTTTGTTGAAGCGCCTTTGGCAGCGATTACAGCCTTGAGACTTCTTGGGTATGACGCTACAAGCTTGGCACCCCTGTATTTGGGGAGTTTCTCCCATTCTTCTCTGCAGATCCACTCAAGCTCTGTCCGGTTGGATGTGGAGCGTCGCTGCACAGTTATTTTCAGGTCTCTCCAGAGATGTTCGATCGGGTTCAAGTCCGTGCTCTGGCTTGGACACTCAAGGACATTCAGAGAGTTGTGGCATCAATATGCACAATGCCCAATATGCATTTGTGTGTGTGTGTGTGTGTGTGTGTGTGTGTGTGTGTGTGTGTGTGTGTGTGTGTGTGTGTGTGTGTGTGTGTGTGTGTGTGTGTGTGTGTGTGTGTGTGTGTGTGTGTGTGTGTGTGTGTGTGTGTGTGTGTGTGTGTGTGTGTGTGTGTGTGTGTGTTGGAGTGTCAGTGCAGTGTGTGTGAGTGCATGGGTATAGTGTGGGTGTGTGTGTGTGTGTTGGCGTGTCTGTGCAGTATGTGTGAGTGCATGGGTATAGAGTGTGAGTGTGCGTAGAGCCAGTGCAAGAATGTCAGTGCAAAATAAATTAGATGAAAAAAATTAATAATTAAAGGGGTCAATGTAAATTGTCCTGGTAGCCATTTGATTAACTCTTCAGCAGTCTGATGGCCTCGGGGGAGAAGCTGTTCAGGTACCTTTTGGTTCACCGCCTGGTATAGAGGTCCTTGATGGCGGGGAGTTCTGCCCCAGTGATGTACTGGGCCGGACTCACTACCCTCTGTAGCTCCTTGCGGTCGGATCCCAAGCAGTTGCCATACCAAGCGGTGATGCAGCCAGTCATGATGCTTTCAATGATGCAGCTGTAGAACTTTTTGAGGATTTGAGGGCCTATGCCAACTCTTTTCAGCCTCCTGAAGTGGAAGAAGCATTGTCATGGCCTCCTTCACGATTGTGTTGGTGTGTTTGGACCATGATAAGCTCTCGACCACTACAGCCCCGTCAGTGTGAATGGGGGCTTGTTTGGCCCTCCGTTTCTTGTATTCCACGATAAGCTCCTTTGTGTTGTCCACATTCAGGGAGAGGTTGTTGTCCTGGCACCACACTGCCAGGTCTCTGACCTCCTCCCTATAGGCTGTCTCCTCATCGTCGTTGATCAGACCTCATGTCGTCTGCAAACTTAACGATGGTGTTGGAGCCGTGCGCGGGATCCAGTTGCAGAGTGAGCTGCTCATACCCAGGGTCCTTTTGGGCTGTAGTCAATGAAAGGCATTTTCACGTAGGTTCCTTTTGTCCAGGTGGGAAAGGGCCGTGTGGAGTGCAATAGAGATTGCGTCATCTGTGGATCTGTTGGGGCGGTATGCAAATTGGAGTGGGTTGAGTGTTTCTGAGATGATGGTGTTGATGTGAGCTATGATCAGCCTTTCAAAGCATTTCATGGCTACAGATGTGAGTGATATAGGGCGGTTGTCATTTAATCAGGTAACCTTGACATTTTCGGGCACAGGACTATGCTGGTTTGCCTGAAACATGTAGCTATTACAGACTGGGTCAGGGAGAGGTTGAAAATGTCAGTGAGTACACTTGCCAGCTGGACAGCACATGCTCTGAGTGCACGTCCTGGTAATCCATCTGGCCCTGTGGCCTTGTGAATGTTGATCTGTTTAAAGGTCTTACTCACATTGGCTACGGAGGGCGTGATCATACAATCGTCTGGAACAGCAGGTGCTCTCACGAATGATTCAGTGTTGCCTGCCTCGACGCAAGCATAGAAGGCATTTAGCTCGTCTCGTAGGCTGGTCACTGAGTAGCTCTCGGGCCAGGTTGCCCTTTGTAATCTGTTATAGTTTGCAAACCCTGCCACGTCCGACGAGCTTGTAGGTGTAGTAGGATTCGATTTTAGTCCTGTATTGACACTTTGCCTGTTTGATGGTTCGTCGGAGGGCGTACTGAGATTTCTTATAAGGGTCTGGATTAGTGTCCCGCTCCTTGAAAGCGGCAGCTCTAGCCTTTCGCTCAGTGCAGATGTTTCCTCTAATCCATGGCTTCTGGTTGGGATATGTACGTACGGTCACTGTGGGGATGACGTCATCAATGCACTTATTAATGAAGCCGGTGACTGCTGTGGTAAACTCCTCAATGCCATCTTATGAATCCTGGAACATATTCCAGTCTGTGCAAGCGAAACAGTCCTGTAGCTTAGCATCCGCTTCATCTGACCACTTCTGTATTGAGCGTGTCACTAGTACTTCCTGTTTGAGTTTTTGCTTGTAAGCAAGAATCAGGAGGATATTGTCATGGTCAGATTTGCCAAATGGAGAGTGAAGGAGAGCTTTGTATGTATCTCTGTGTTTGGAGTAAAAGTGATGTAGAGGTTTTTACCTTTAGTTGCACAGGTGACTGTTAGAAATGAGGTAAAACAGATTTCAGTTTGCCTGCATTAAAATCACTGGCCACTAAGAGCGCAGCCTCTGGTTGAGCAATTTCGTCTTCTAAAATGGATTAAATCAATGTTTTTCCTCATCAATCTACCATCTCTGCAGCACACCATACCCCATCATGACAAAGTGAAAATAGGTTTCTAGAAATGTTTGCAAATGTATATATTTTTTTAAACAGAAATAAGTTATTTACATAAGTATTCAGACCCTTTGCTATGAGACCCAAAATTGAGCTCAGGTGTATCCTGTTTCCATTGATCATCCTTGAGATGTTTCTACAACCTGATTGGAGTCCACCTGTGTTAAATTCAATTGATTGGACATGATTTAGAAAGGCACACACCCATCTATATAAGGTCCCACAGTTGACAGTGCATGTCAGAGCAAAAACTAAGCCATGAATTTTCCGTAGAGCTCCAAGACAGGATTGTGTTGAGACACATATCTGGGGAAGGGCACCAAATCATTTCTGCAGCATTAAAGGTCCCCAAGAACACAGTGGCCTCCATCATTCTTAAATACAAGAAGTTTGAACCACCAAGACTCGTCCTAGAGCTGGCCACCTGGCCAAACTGACCAATCGGGGGAGAAGGGCCTTGGTCAGGGAGGTGACCAAGAACCCAATGGTCACTCTGACAGAGCTCCAGAGTTCTACTGTGGAGATGGGAGAACCTTCCAGAAGGACAACCATCTCTGCAGCACTCCACAAATCAGGCCTTTATGGTAGAGTGGCCAGAAGGAAGTCACTTCTCAGCAAAAGGCACCTGACAGCCCGCTTGGAATTTGCCAAAAGGTACCTAAAGACTCTCAGACCATGAGAAACAAGATTCTCTGGTCTGATGAAACCAAGACTCAACTCTTTGGCCTGAATGCCAAGCGTCAAATCTGGAGGAAACTGGCACCATCCCTACGGTGAAGCATGGTGGTGGCAGCATCATGCTGTGGGGATGGTTTTCAGTGGCAGGGACAGGGATACTAGTCAGGATTGAGGGAAAGATGAATGGAGCAAAGTACAGAGAGATTCTTGATGAAAACCTGCTCCAGAGCGCTCATGAGCAATTTCCAAATGCCTGAAGGTACCACGTTCATCTGTACAAACATTAGTACACAAGTATAAACACCATGGGACCACGCAGCCGTCATACCGCTCAGGAAGGAGACGCGTTCTGTCTACTTGAGATGAACGTACTTTGGTGCGAAAAGTGCAAATCAATCCCAGAACAACAGCAAAGGACCTTGTGAAGATGCTGGAGGAAACTGGTACAAAAGTATCTATATCCACAGTAAAACGAGTCCTATATCGACATAACCTGAAAGGCCGCTCAGCAAGGACGAAGCCACTGCTCCAAAACTGCCATAAAAAAGCCAGACTACGGTTTGCAACTGCACGAGGGGACTAAGATCGTACTTTTTGGAGAAATGTCCTCTGATCTGATGAAACAAAAATAGAACTGTTTGGCCGTAATGACCATCGTTATGTTTGGAGTAAAAAAGGGGAGGCTTGCAAGCCAAAGATCACTATCCCAACCGTGAAGCACGTGGGTGGCAGCATCATGTTGTGGGGGTGCTTTGCTGCGGGAGGGAATGGTGCACTTCACAAAATAGATGGCATCATGAGGTAGGAAAATTATGTGGATATATTGAAGCAACATCTCAAGAAATCAGTCAGGAAGTTAAAGCTTGGTCGCAAATGGGTCTTCCAAATGTACAATAACGTCAAGCATACTTCCAAACTTGTGGCAAAATGGCATAAGGACAACAAAGTTGGAGTGGCCATCACAAAGCCCTGACCTCAATCCTATAGAAAATTTGTGGGCAGAACTGAATAAGCGTGTGCGAGCAAGGAGGCCTACAAACCTGACTCAGTTACACCAGCTCTGTCATTAGTAATGGGCCAAAATTCACCCAACTTATTGTGGGAAGCTTGTGGAAGGCTACCTGACACATTTGACCCAAGTTAAACAATTTAAAGGCAATGCTACCAAATACTAATTGAGTGTATGTAAACTTCTGACCCACTGGGAATGTGATGAAAGAAATAAAAGCTCAAATGAATCATTTTCTCTACTAATATTCTGACATTTGACATTCTTAAAATAAAGTGGTGATCCAAACTGACCTTAAATGTAATTTTTTACTTGGAATAAATGTCAGGAATTGTGATAAACTGAGTTTAAATGTATTTGGCTAAGGTGAATGTAAACTTCCGACTTCAACTGAATGTATTACAGGCTATAGTAGGCTTCTAAATAAACTTTACAGTGACACACTGACTTACCGGTTATGGCCGATGCGCTCGTCATGGCAATATCCTATAAGCTACATTGGAATTTTTTTTCGCTGTTCGCTTAAAGTTGGGAGTTGTTGAGAATAAATGTTTATATTGCTTCTACAGACAGATTAGTCTTGTCTCTTCAACAGTAGGCATTTGCTTTCCAAACTGTACATTTTTCCCACAATTGTATTTTGAAGTTTGCTATAGGCAAATTTACAGCCGCAACTAACTATAGAAATATAACACATAGATGGCAATTCACAGTCAAGTCAGGACGGGGATCCATTATTAGTTTTTCCATGATTTTAACAGTCAAATCGCCAGAGTAAGAGGTTCTAAAACCCTTCTATGGATTATGCTATATGTCTATGGCCACAAAGCAACAAGCTGTTCTATATTTGGCATGCGTGCTGCCTAGGGCTGTGGCGGTAATTACATTTTGTCAGACGGTTATTGTCATGCAAAAGTGTGCCGGTCTCACTGTAATTGACCGTTAATTAACATAAACACGTTGAGCGTCCCCTTGCATACAAGCCACTGATGCGCACCTTTGGAACATCTACGTTAAAAAAGGTAGAATAAATTAATTTAATATACACCATCACAATAAATCCATTATTTATTTTAGGCAGGTCTAAAGAAACATGATAGGAAGATATTTTGTTTCAGAAGAACGGAATATGAGTTGGCCTACTGTATGTTATCTGGCTATGCCATGCCATTGGCTGTATATCACGGATCCCTCCGGAACTTTCATTACGCACACCTGTCCCCTATTGCCACTGATTAGTACTTGCGTAACTGTGCCCTTTGGTTTCCATTTGGCTGTCCGTTATTGTTACTATGTCTGTTGGTGCGTGTGAGTACCTGTGCTGTGTGCTTTGGCTATCCTGCCATTGTGGATTGCGCAGATGATTACTGGTCTCGTCCCGTGTGTTATTTACTCGAGGTACTCCTCGCTCTTTTGTTTTGGGTTTCTACCCTGTGTTTTGTTAGGTGTTTGTTTGGTCTTTGTCCCCGTGCCTTTACATGGCACGCTGTAATTTGGGCTTAATTTTTTTTTAAATGCGCATTCCTGCGCCTTTCTCCCAAATCTCTTCATACCAACGTGACACTGTAGGCTTGTTCATTATTTTTAAATGTTTTTATTGAACCTTTATTTAACCAGGTAGGCGAGTTGAGAACATGTTCTCATTTGCAAATGCGACCTGGCCAAGATAAAGCAAAGCAGCTCGACACATACAACAACACAGAGTTACACATGGAATAAACAAAAATACAGTCAATAATACAGTAGAAAAAGTACATGTACAATGTGAGCAAATGAGGTAGGATAAGGGAGGTAAAGCAAGAAATAGGCCATGGTGGCAAAGTAATTACAATATAGCAATTAAACACTGTAGATGTTTAGTAGAATAGTAGATGTGCAGAAGATGAATGTGCAAGTAGAGATACTGGGGTGCAAAGGAGCAAGATAAATAAATAAATACAGTATGAGGATGAGGTAGTTGGATGGGCTATTTACAGATGGGCTATGTACAGGTGCAGTGATCTGTGAGCTGCTCTGACAGCTGGTGCTTAAAGCTAGTGAGGGAGATATGAGTCTCCAGCTTCAGTGATTTTTGCAGTTCGTTCCAGTCATTGGCAGCAGAGAACTGGAAGGAAAGGCGGCCAAAGGAAGAATTGGCTTTGGGGGTGACCAGTGAGATATACCTGCTGGAGCGCGTGCTACGGTTGGGTGCTGCTATGGTGACCAGTGACCTGAGATAAGGATAAGATCATTTAGCAGAGAATATATGCTTATAAGTCCCATGCCATTCTTGTATATTAAATGATTTATAGTAATAAGAATATAAATGATCTTAGCTGATTAAAATAAATGTTCCCCATCTGGAGCGAGTGCACATATGAAGTGGTTATTTTGAGCTTAAAAGTGATCATTTGAAAAAGGTCCTATATGCTAGATTTAGAGTTGTTTGCAACTTCAGTTGTGAATGATACAAACCTTAGAATGTCTTAGAAATCAAAACATATATGGGCTGCATGATACAACTATAGGCTATTGATGAGTTGAGAAAGTAGCAGAAAAAATGGTTGCCCTATGTTCCTTGCCTCAGGCTGCACACTCTCGTCAAGTGATCATATTTTCACTGTTCTCAATTTAATCTCGTCTTTATTAAGATGTGCAATTTGTTTCCAAAAGACATGTCATCCACATGCACTCAAATAGTGAATGGAATGCCACTTTCCAACTGGTTCCTTATTCAGGCTACTCCGGTTATTTCACTACATTCATCAACCGCTGCCCGACAGGTGATATTCCGCCCAAACTCTGAATGCCATGGGCTCTCCAACCCTGTTCTTGCATTTACCCAGTGCTTCATTTGGGAAACCTAGTGAAATCTGTTCGGGAACATCGATAGTAAAATGTATTCACAACAAAACATATATCATTCAATTGTTGACAGCCCCTCTCGCAGCATGCCGGAGAAAGGAATGAAGGAGAGCGAGGAGATGGAAACGTACGGTGGGGAGATATTCTGTAGCTAAAGGTAATGTGTCAGCCTTTTAATTGGGAAAATATTTTTAAAAAGTCCCTATTACTAGGCTATTCAATATCAAATACAAATTAACTATAATTGTAGGCTTCGACGCCCTGCATAGTCAGTGAACCCACAGCATCGCCTAGGCCTATACATTCTCTCCCAGACTCATGAATAGAACGTTTGGATCATAGCATAAGGTAACCGGCCCAGTCAGTATGCATAGTAATACAGTCCTCATTCAAAGGTGATTACTAGAATTTGTAGTAACGCGTCTATAATGGCCCAATCATTATTTTATTTCAGGATTTCTCTAAAATGCATATGGGTGTTTTGAATTGATCATTAGAAAGTCCATTTCGTTGTGTTAGGCGTTGAAACAACATCCACAACGACCATGTTTTCCACTCAGTTTCAACCTGCTGTTAAACTTCTTTCCTCATATTGATCATCACATTGAGGTGAGATTTAAAAACACGTATCGTTTCGATAATAAGTGTCTGCTGGGATATTCTATTGCATTTGCATTCATGTCAGAGTGGTCAGAAGGACAATAGAGCCCTGAGTACAAGGCCATTAGCGACCTGATGGTCGTTAGTGAGTTAGGTCCTACTGTGGTTTAGGTCCACTTGTAGAATCTATGCCAAGCCACATTAAAGCTGTTCTGGCAGCTCATGGTGGCCTAACACCCTTTTAAGACACTTTATGTTGGTGTTTCCTTCATTTTGGCAGGTACCTGTATGTGCTTGTGATTAAACTTAATCCACAGTTATTTTTTTAAAGAAACGATTTATCCTCTGTGGCTAAATTATGTTCTCTGGTGTATCTTGAATGAATCCGAGCCTGACTGTATGCTAGCAGGATAGTCCATATCTATAATCATCTTTGCCGATAGCGATGTTGTGTTTTACATAAGTGGATGAATTGGTCTAATTTAGTATGAATGGTAAAGCCTCAACGCTTAGCTACCTCTTCTAATAAAAAAATAATAAAAAAATAAAAAAGAGTGAATTATTTTACTTTATTGTTTTGTGTGACTACAGCATCAGGTATAAAATGCGAAAATAGAGAGACCTTCTAATTGAGAGAGGCATCAAAGCGGACAACCCGCCTGGTTGGGTGGTTATAATTAAAAACGATGCATTCTAAAATGAATCACATGCCTGCTCGCCTTTGGTGAGTTTTGGCCATAAGTGTGTTGGAAATGTGTTTAATGTGATGATATGACGTCTGCCAGAGAAACACGAATGAAAGGGAATAATGATACTATATTAGTTTCATATGAACATGTAGGCTATTAGATGTTTCTGTACTAATTTGTACTAGATCTCTTGCCATTTACATTGTGACTGGCCCTGGTATGTCCCCTAGCGTGAGAATAGGCTGATGATACAGCTCTGTGGACGCCTACCTTATTTATGGTCCTATGAAGTGCAGGGTCAGGTCCTTCAGCAGAAATAGTGAGCTTCCCGTAGGCCATAAAAAGCCTGGTTGGCTGTCTGTTAATTGTCCTGTCTGTGAGAGAGAGAGAGAGACACGGAGAGAGAGACACGGAGAGAGAGACACAGAGAGAGAGAGAGAGAGAGAGAGAGAGAGCGGACAGGACAGGAACCACTTTGTGCTTTCCCAGATCAAGGAAGTGGGACGTGCAGACCAGGGCAGCCTGGGGTTGTATTCATTAGGCACGAAATGGAAGAAAACAGACTGAAACAACTTGGACTCTAATAAGATATGTTCATTTCTGTTTCCCGTTGCAAAACATTTTTAGGGCAGGCTGTGGTCTGGTCGCCTGGGAGGAGGCCTCTTCAGGGCTAATGTCTACAGTTACAGGAAGGCAAAGTTAGTTTTCTATGGCTAATAATTCAGGAATCTATTAACAGCCACAAAGGTCTGACTGACTGAGTTCGATTCCAGGTCCTCTTTGAATATCAAGACTGTTTTAGCCCACTGAGCTAAAGCCTAGGTCATAGGCAAGGTTACTCACCTCCCGTACAATGGCAACATTTCGGAGTGCAGTACATGAGTCTGGATGTCATGTTACCTGCCAGAGCATATTTGCAAAATGGAAATTGAGAGTAAATATGAATCTTATAATGTTTCAACAGCAGGAAGTCGCAGATGTGCCGTTGTCCACCATCCCGGCTGAGAGCGGCCTCACTAACGGGGAGGTGGAAGAGGTGACCGACGACTCTGTCATGGAGTCAGTCCCCAAGGACCTGACGACGGTGGCCGCTGTGATGTGCCCGGTGGTCACCGGGGCCGCTGTTGCCACGGAGACGGCAGAGATGGCAGTCGGGATGTCACCGGTGGTTGGGCCGGCGGTGTTGCCCGTTGACCAGGTGATGGAGAGGCTGACGGGGGGACACCCGTGTGCCCAGTGCGACCGTGTCTTCATGTCCATGCAGGGGCTGAGGTCTCACGAGAGGAGCCACTCGGCCATGGCCATGTTCACCAGAGAGGACAAGCACAGCTGCCAGTACTGCCAGTTCGTCTCCCCCTTCAGACACAAGTAAGAGGACATAATATAAACTTAAAGTGCAACTGACAGTGTTTTAACTACTTAGCAAATGTGAAACAAACAGACAATCATATTATCAGTCAAAAATATAAAATGCCTAGTTTATGCTACTAAACCAACTTTATAAGAGGTTTTAAAAATAGGTTATATTTGACTCAACATTCCATGACGTACACTAAGGCATTGTTGGCAGAATAGATAGATACATTGTTGGTAGAATAGATAGATACATTGTTGGTAGAATAGATAGATACATTGTTGGTAGAATAGATGGATACATTGTTGGTAGAATAGATGGATGCAGTTCAATGCATGATTAATATAATTCACCAATACTTTTCTTGGTACTCCAAAAAATATTGCTATCAGGTTGTAAATCACAGCTGGCCTGGTACATTTTTTGCTGCCTCCACTCATTCAGTATGCACTGTTTCAGTTTCAACGACTCAATATTTTGAACAAAAACAAAAACAAGATTACTGTAACTAAGGCTGGGAATGTCAATACAATCAAACTAGCAAGGGCAATGATCACAAGTCAGTCATAACTTGGCTAATTGGCTAGTGTCAAACACAAGGCCTGTGGGCTGAATAGGACACACAAGCAAGTCAACAGTTGAGTTCTACTCTATGAAATTACAGGCTGATGCAAATCATTGAATTCAACTTAAATTGCTTTGCTTTTGTTTGTCCCGTTTTACAGCGAGCAGCGGAGGGAAAGTGTACAGACACGTGAATCGCGTTGCTAGCTAGCTATGCTGAACTTATCCACAGTTAGCATATCTCTTAGTTGTCAGTCAATGTATTTGGCAGGCAGGCAGGAAAGTTCCCATTCAGTTGTCAGGACGTGGCAGACAACTTGCAGAAGGACGTACAGGCTACTAACGTTACTCCCCATCGTTTAGCAGTGCAATTTTGACGGCCAACTAGCTGAAAAAGTTTGAGGGGGTTTATCTAGTGTTCCCTCGTTAGATTTTAGCTCATCTCTCTCTGGCTAGCATTAGTTGTCGATCTTGTTTTTGTTGATGTGCATAGGCAACTGTGGGAGGGAGCATACATTTTTCATGGTTGTTTGATCAATAGGTCTGTGAAGTTCCCAAACGTAAGATGACAACCATTCTGCACTACGTGGCCAAAAGTCATGGCCTTCAAATTAGTAGATTCAGCTATTTCAGCCACAGCCGTGACAGGTGTATAAAATCGAGCGCACAGACATGCAATCTCCATAGACAAACATTGGCTGTAGAATGGACTTACTAAAGAGCTCAGCGACTTTCAACGTCATATAATTCCCACCTTTCCAACAAGTCAATTCTTCAAATTTCTGCCGTGCTAGAATTGCCCCGGTCAAATGTAAGTGCTGTTATTGTGAAGTGGAAAAGTATAGGAGCAACAACGGCTCAGCCGCAATGTGGTAGGCCACACAGCTCACAGAACGGGACTGCCGAATGCCGTAGCGCGTAAAAATTGTCCTCGGTTGCAACACTCACTACCGAGTTCCAAACTGCCTTTGGAAGCATCATCAGCACAAGAGCTGTTAGTCGGGAGCTTCGTTAAATGGGTTTCCATGGCCGAGCAGCCGCACACAAGCCCAAGATCACCATGCGCAATGCAAAGTTTTAAACCATTCAAAATATATTTTATATTTGAGATTCTTCAAAGTAGCACACTCTTGGCATTCTCTCAACCAGCTTCACCTGGAATGCTTTTCCAGCAGCCTTGAAGGAGTTCCCACAATATGCTGAGCACATTTTGGCTGCACTCAACTCTCTCAACTGTGTTGAGGTTGGGTGATTATGAAGGCCAGGCCATCTGATGCAGCACTCCATCACTTTCCTTCTTGTAAGGGTCAAATAGCCCTTACACAGCCTGGAGGTGTGTTGGGTCATTGTCCTGTTGAAAAACGAATGATGGGAATGGGATGGCGTATTGCTGCAGAATGCTGTGGTAGCCATGCTGGTTAAGTGTGCCTTGAATTCAAAATAAATCATCAACACCAGCAAAGCACCATCACACCTCCTCCTCCATGCTTCACGGTGGGAACCACACATGCAGAGATCATCCGTTCACCTACTCTGTGTCTCACAAAGACACGGCGGTTGGATCCAAAAATCTCAAATTTGGACTCATCAGACCAAATGACAGATTTCCACTTGTCTAATGTCCATTGCTCATGTTTCTTGGCTCAACCAAGTCTCTTCTTCTTATTGGTGTCCTTTAATAGTGGTTTCTTTGCAGCAATTCGACCATGAAGGCCTGATTCACGCAGTCTCCTCTGAACAGTTGATGTTTTGATGTGTCTGTTACTTGAACTCTGTGAAGCATTTATTTAGGCTGCAATTTCTGAGGCTGGTAAGTCTAATGAACTTATCCTCTGCAGCAGAAGTAACTGCTTCTTCCTTTCCTGTGGCGGTCCTCATGAGAGCCAGTAGTTTCATCATAGCGCTTGATGGTTTTTGCGACTGCACTTGAAGAAACTTTTGACTTACCTTCGTGTTTAAAAGTAATGATGGACTGTTGTTTCTTTTTGCTTATTTGAACTGTTCTTGCCATAATATGGACTTTGTATTTTATCAAATAGGGATATGTTCTGTTTATCACCTTTACTTTGTCACAGCACAACTGATTGGAAGGAAAGTAATTCGACAAATTAACTTTTAACAATGCACACCTGTTAATTGAAATGCATTCCAGGTGAATACCTCATGAAGCTGGTTGAGAGAATGCCAAGAGTGTGCAAAGCTGTCATGAAGGCAAAGGGTGGCTACTTTAAGTAATCTCAAATTAAACATTTTTTTGGATTTGTTTATCACTTTTTGGGTTACTACATGATTTCATATGTGTTAAAGAAAAACCCTGGAACGAGTAGGTGTGTCCAAACTTTTGACTGGTATTGTATATAAATATGATATTTTTTTGTAAATACATTTTCGGGATGGAAAAACGCTTTCACTGTAAACTTAACTGACTAAAACCAGATATAAAGATTTTAAATATGTAGAAAAGACAATGGACCTATATATTTTTTTATAATCTTTGAGAACTAACAATCACCAAAATAAAAGCTAAAATTCCCAAAACAATGAATTTAGCAGTATTGATTTTTGTTATTATGTTTGCGCAAAAGAACACCGCATTAAGCCATGGCAAAATGCATAAAACTGTACAATTTTCTCTCAGCTCCATGGCAGAATATGTAGAAACGCAGGAAAGCTTTAAAACTACTAAATTTTTTCTTAACCCCATGGAGATATTTGTAGAATTGCAGGAATAAATATTAAAACATTTCTCCACACCGCAAGATGGGGGCCTCTAAAATGTTATCTAAAATCCAGCCCATTGCTATGCACCCTGCCATGCCCCATGCCACGCCCGCTAAGCCCCTTTTTGATCCAGAAAATAACCTTTATGTACCACGGGCATTCTGGGATTTGGAGTTCGCTGACGTTAGCCATCTGCATTGTGTAACATTGAGTGTGTTACTGTTATGATGAATAATGGTCCTTTTAGCTCAGTTGGTAGAGCAAGGCGCTTGTAACTCCAGGCTAGTGGCTTTGATTCCAGGGACCATCCATACGTAAAATCTATGCACGCATGACTGTAAGTTGCTTTGGATAAAATATCCTGCTAAATGGCATATATTTAATTACACCGAGTGGACAAAACCTTTGGAACACCTGCTCTTTCCATGACATAAGACTGACCAGGTGAATCCAGGTGAAAGCAATGGTCCCTTATTGATGTCAGCTGTTAAATCCACTTCAATCAGTGTAGATGAACGGAAGGAGACCAGTTGAAGAAGGATTTCTAAGCCTTGAGACATGGATTGTGTATGTTGCCATTCAGGGGGTGAATAGGCAAGAAAAAAAAGATGTAAGTGCCTTTGAATGGGGTACGGTAGTAGGTGCCAGGCACACCTGTTTGAGTGTGTCGAGAGCTGCAACTCTGCTGGGTTTTTCACCCTCAACAGTTCCTTGTGTGTATAAAGAATCGTCCACCACCAAAAAGGACATCCAGCCAGTGGTCAAAACGGGCCATCGATGAAAGAGGACAAAGGAGGCTGACACGAATTGTGCAGAGCAACAGACTGGCTACGGTTAGTCAACTGACAGTCCAGTACAACATTGGTGCCCAAAGACCCATGAAAGAATGCACAACTCGTCGTACCTTGACCCAATGTGGTATTTCAGTTCCACTTGTTTCAGCATAAAAACATGAGACTGCAGTTGCAGTGGGCTAAGGAACGAAAAACACTGAACACTTGAGAATTGGGAAAAACATTGCCTGGTCTGATGAATCCTGGTTCCTACGGTTTCTCGCTGACGGGAGGACTAGGGTATGGAGAAAACCACGTGAGTACATGCATCCATCAGCGTTTCGACATTGCACACTGGTGGTGGTGGTGCTGCGATTGTGTGGAGGGTGTTATCATGGCACACATTGGACCCCTTAATAAAAGTGGAGCGGTGTTTGAATGTCACAGGATATCTGAACATCATTAACGATCAGGTGCATCCTTTCGTGGCAGCTGTGCAAATAGATTTCTTTCAGCAGGATAATGCCCCATGCCACAAGGCTAGGATTGTCCAGAAATGGTTCCACAAACATGACAGCGAATTCAGCTTACTGCAGTGGCCTGCCCAGTCACCAAATCTCAATCCAATTGAGCATCTGTGGGGTGATCTGGACTGAGTTATTCGGTGAGATCCACTATCTGCTAATGTGATTGTGGGAAAATGGCCCAGCACCCCTGTGGAACTCTTTCGACACCTTGTAGAGTCCATGCTCCAACACATTGAGGCTGTTCTCAGGACAAAAGGGGGTGCAACTCCGTATTAGGTTGCTAATGTTTTGTCCACTTAGTGTATACAGTTGAAGTCAGAAGTTTACATACACTTAGGTTGGAGTCATTGAAACTTGTTTTTCAAACATTCCACACATTTCTTGTTAACAAACTATAGTTTTGGCAAGTCGTTTAGGACATCTACTTTGTGCATGACACAAGTAATTTTTCCAACAATTGTTTACAGACAGATTATTTCACTTATACTTCACTGTATCACAATTCCAGTGGGTCAGAAGTTTACATATACTAAGTTGACCGTGCCTTTAAACAGCTTGGATAATTTCAGAAAATGATGTCATGGCTTTAGAAGCTTCTGATATGCTAATTGACATAATTTGAGTCAATTGGAGGTGTACCTGTGGATGTACCTCCACACGTCTGGTTCGTCCTTGCGAGCAATTTCCAAACGCCTGAAGGTACCACGTTCATCTGTACAAACAATAGTACGCAAGTATAAACACCATGGGACCACGCAGCCGTCAGGAAGGAGACGCTCAGGAAGGAGACGCGTTCTGTCTCCTAGAGATGAACGTACTTTGGTGCGAAAAGTGCAAATCAATCCCAGAATAACAGCATAGGACCTTGTGAAGATGCTGGAGGAAACAGGTACAAAAGTATCTATATCCACAGTAAAACGAGTCCTTTATCGACATAACCTGAAAGGCCGCTCAGCAAGGAAGAAGCCACTGCTCCAAAACCGCCTTAAAAAAGCCAGATTACGGTTTGCAGCTGCACATGGGGACAAAGATCGTACTTTTTGGAGAAATGTCCTCTGGTCTGATGAAACAAAAATATAACTGTTTGGCCATAATGACCATCATTATGTTTGGAGGTAAAAGGGGGAGGCTTGCAAGCCGAAGAACACTATCCCAACCGTGAAGCACGGGGGTGGCAGCATCATGTTGTGGGGGTGCTTTGCTGCAGGAGGGACTGGTGCACTTCACAAAATAGATGGAGTCATGAGGGAGGAAAATTATGTGGATATATTGAAGCAACATCTCAAGACATCAGTCAGGAAGTTTAAGCTTGATCACAAATGGTGCTTCCAAATGGACAATGACCCCAAGCATACTTCCAAAGTTGTGGCAAAATGGCTTAAGGATAACAAAGTCAAGGTATTCGAGTTGCCATCACAAAGCCCTGACCTCAATCCCATAGAAGATTTGTGGGCAGAACTGAAAAGGTGTGTGCGAGCAAGGAGGCCTACAAATCTGACTCAGTTACACCAGCTCTGTCAGGAGGAATGGACCAAAATTCACCCAACTTATTGTGGGAAGCTTGTGGAAGGCTACCCGAAACCCAAAACCCAAGTTAAACAATTTAAAGGCAATGCTACCAAATACTAATTGAGTGTATGTAAACTTCTGACCCACTGGGAATGTGATGAAAGAAATAAAAGCTGAAATAAATCTTTCTCTCTACTATCATTCTGACATTTCACATTCTTAAAATAAAGTGGTGGTCCTAACTGACCTAAAACAGGGAATTTTTACTGGGATTAAATGTCAGGAATTGTGAAAAACTTGAGTTTAAATGTATTTGGCTAAGGTGTATGTAAACTTCTGACTTCAACTGTACGTCTCGTGTCTGAGCCTTTGAATTGCGACTCCACTTTGTCTCTATAGTGACGTTTTGCCTGTTTGATTACCTTACGGAGGGAAAACTACACTGTTTGTATTCGGCCATATTCTCACTCAGTTTTGCTCGAATATTGCCATCTATCCACGGTTCCTGGTTAGGGTAGGTTTTTATTGTCACAGTGGTTACAACATCTCCTATACACTTCTTGATAAACTCAGTCACCGTATCAGTGTATTCATCTATGTTATTCCCGGAGGCTACCTGGACCATATCCCAGTCCGCGTGATCAATCTTAAAGCGTGGATTCTGATTGGTCAGACCTGCGTTGAATACTCCTTAGCATGGGTACTTCCTGTTTGAGTTCCTGCCCATAAGGAGCAAGGAGCAAAATGGAGTCGTAATCAGATTTGCCGAAGGGAGGGCGGGGGAGGGTCTTGTAGGCATCCTAGAAGTTGGAGTAGCAGTGGTCGAGGGTTTGAGCAGCGCGACTACTACAGTCAATGTGTTGATGGAACTTCTGTAGCGTTTTTCTCAATTTTGTTAAAAACCTTTGTTAAAAACCCAAGCTACAATAAATTCTTCCTCAACATATATGTTTTTCAGTTTGCATAAAGTCCAGTGAAGTTGAGGGGTATCGGCTTGAGGGGGAATATACACGGCTGTGACTATAACCGAAGAGAATTCTCTTATGAGGTAATACGGTCGGCACTTGATTGTGAGGTTTTTAGGTTAGGTGAACAAAAGGACCTGAGTTCCTGTATGTTATCACAATCACACCATGAGTAGTTAATCATGAAACATACACCCCTGCCCTTCTTCTTCCCAGAGCGATATTTATTCCTGTTCTGCGTGATGAACTGAGAACCTAACTGGCTGTACGAACTCCGACAGAGAGCCATGTTCCCGTGTAACAGTGTATGTTACTATCCCTGAAGACTCTCTGGAAGGAAATCCTCGCCTTGAGCTCGTAAACTTTATTATCCAGAGACTGAACTTTAGCGAGTAATATACTCGGAAGCGGTGGGTCGTGTGCGCGCCTCCTGAGTCGGACTAGAAGTCCACTCCAAGGACCTCTCCTCCGCTGGCGGTGTTTTGGGTCAGCCTCTGGAATCAGTTCAATTGCCCTGAGGGGTATGAACAAACGATCAGATTCAGGAAAGTCATATTCCTGGTCGTAGTGCTGGTAATGCTGGTGAGTTACCGCCGTTCTGATATCCAAAAGTTCTTCCTGGCTGTAATAACACCAAAAAAATGATGGGCTAATAATGTAAGAGATAACACAAAAAATATTTATACTGCAAAGTTTCCTAAGTGCTAGAAGCACGGAAGCCCTATCTGTCGACGCCATCTGTCATCTGAGTTGTGCTTTATATCGGACATACACTCTGGATGGAATGTAGCCTAAGTGCCAGTCTGTTTGTGATTGACAATGACGGAGCAATGGGGTAGAGAAGAGCACAAAGAGATCTGGCACCAGGCTAGATGGAATGCGCATTTCCTCCAAAACTCACTCCAGTAGAATCCATTGAGACACTGTAGACATGGCAGACATTTTGATAGTGTAATTTGTCTTCTTATCCAAAGCTGAAAGACCTCATCTCAGCTCCCTTGTGTAGTCCCACTGTATTGCTGACCCGGAAAGTAAATGTGTTCCCATGCCACCCAAGAGGCTGGGATCAAAACACATTCATATTCCCCAGATACCTTCTATGTGGTTTGCAGTCAGACACACAGAGATACACTAGGGATACTGGGACTATGGTAGATGGTTTTCCACTATGGCCTCTGCTCAATAGTCATTGGAAATTCTCTGCTAGTTGTGGCTCAGAAAATCAAGTTCGGTACAATCAGATTCCCTCTGCTTCCTTGGAAGTATTCTGTTGTGATGGGTTGAAACATATGTGCAGACCAGGGGTCAGCAAACATTTTGGCTCAAGGGCCACAGGATTTCGAGCGCCGCGCAGATTTTTTTGTAATTGATTTGTTTGTAAAAAAATCCATTTGCAGGCCAGGAAAAGGACAGTTATTTGAAAAGTTCATTCTAATTTCTACATACTTTCTATCTAGTTTAGACGTTCAAGAGGGGGAAAAAAAAAAAAAAAAAAGTGTTTATCAAACCTCCCGTTGGCTGGATTGAATGGGCCGTAGTTCGCCCACACCTGGTGTAGACGTTTCTTTCTCTACATCTCTCTTTCTCTCCCACTCTGCCCCCCCCCCCCTCTCTCTGTCTCCCTCCCTTTTCTTCTCATTCACTCTCTCTCTCCTCTTTGTCTGTGTCTCTCTCCTCAGTCTGGACAAACATGTGCAGTCTCACCACAGGCACCACAAGCCGTTCAGATGCAAGCTCTGTCCTTTTAAGTCTGCTTACCTGAGCCGACTGAAGAGTCATCTGCACAAAGCACACCCAGGTAAAAAACCACACACCTCACTACTCTGTGCTCACCATGACTTCACGGGTGGTCAGTGTTTGTTCTGGGGGCGAAACGTCGACTTCCTGTGCCTTCAAGTTTTTACACCCCTTGAATTGTGCAACATATTTGTCGTGTTACAGCCTGAATATAAAATGTATTCACTTTCGATTTTGTGCACTGGCCTACAGACGATACCCCGTAATGTCAAAGTACAATTGTGTTTTTAGTCATTTTTACAAATTAATTAAAACATGGAAGCTGAAATGTCTTGAGTCAATAAGTCAATTATATGTACGGTTCCTCAGTCGAGCAGTGAATTACAAACACAGATTCAACAACAAAGATCCAGGAAGGTTTTCCAATGCCCCTATAGGTAGATCGGTATAAAAAATAAGACATTAATTATCCTTTTTGAGCATGGTGAAGTTATTACTTACACGTTGGATGGTGTATCAATACATCCAGTCACTACAAACTCATTTGCCAGAGAGGAAGGAAAACGCTCAGGGATTTCACCTTGAGGCCAATGGTGACTTTAAAACAGTTACAGAGTTTAAATGGCTGTGATAGGAGAAAAAATGAGGATGGATCAACAACATTGTACTTACTCCACAATACTAACCTAATTGACAGAGTGAAAAGTAGGACGGCTGTACAGAATAAAACATTCCAAAACATGCATCCTGTTTGCAATACGGCACTAAAGTGAAACTTTATGTCCTGAATAAAAAAAGTGTTATGTTTGGGGCAAATCCAACACGTCACTTAGCACCACTCTTCATATTTTCAAGCATGGTGGTGGCTGCATCATGTTATGGGTATGCTTGTCATTGGCAAGGACTAGGGAGTTTTTTAAATAAAAATAATCTGAGGAAAACCTGGTTCAGTGTGCTTTCCAACACACTGCGAGACAAATTCACCTTTCAGCAGGATAATAACCGAGAACACAAGGCCAAATATACGCTGGTGTGGCTTACCAATACATCATTGAATGTTCCTGAGTTTTTACTTAAATCGGCTTGAAAATCTATGGCAAGACTTGAAAATGGCTGTCTAGCAAGGATCAACAACCAACTTGACAGAGTGTGAAAAAATGTCTTAAATAATAATGTGCAGATATTGTATAATCCAGGTGTGCAATTGGGAACTAATTGGGAACCATACAAAACACCAACATAGAAAATGTAAAATTGAACACCCCCTAGTCACGCTCTGACCTACGACACCATAGAGAAACAAGGGCTCTCTGTGGTCAGGGCGTGACAGCAAAGCTCTTAGACTTACCCAGAAATATTCACAGCTGTAATCAATTGATTCTAACATGTAGTGATATGTATTGGTTTAATACTTATGTCATCAAGATATATTAGTGTTTTATTTTTCATAAATGTTTTTACAAATGTTTTTCTTCCGCTTTGACACGACAGAGTATTTTGTGTAGATCGTTGACAAGAAATGACAATCGAATCCATTTTAAATCCCGCCTTGGAACACAACAAAATGTGGGAAAAAGTCAAGGTGTGTGAATACTTTCTGAAGGCACTATCAGTCGAATTTTGACTCGTTGTTGGCTAAACAGCACAAACTGATCCTGAAACAGACTAGTGGGTTATTGACCACGTCTGTGTATTGGGCTGTGGGCTAGTCTGAACGTCTGACTACCACAGCTGTTTGAGGATCTTAAATCAACACTAATGTCATCATTCCCTTAGTACGTCCCCTATGGGACTATCTTAAACCGAGTCTTGTGATTGAGTCCATTGAATACCATAGCTATGCGAGTCTTTGGGTTGAGTCCAAAATGGTCCAAAAGTAGTGCACTAAATAGAGAAAAGGGTGCCATTGCAGACGCAGCCTGTCTATTTTCTCTGTTCAATGTTATGTTTCTTTCATTAGATATTTTGATATTTTCGCAAAGGATTCTGTAGTCTACAGAAATTGATTCCACAGATGCAGCCAGGGAACCAACGCCCGAGCAGAGGGATAGATAGTCAATCATCACAAATGACAATGAGAGCACAAAAAAATAGTTGTGAATGTTGTCTCAGTTATGACTGGAAAATAACACGGAAAGATGAGTCAACAACAATCAACAGTTGATTCAGACAATCGACTTCCGAACCAGAGCCATTTAGAATTTGATTACATTTTGAAAGTGTTCTGACATGGTCTGTTGGTGGTGGTGTCAAAACACCATGTTTTCTGCTTCTGTTGTATATTGTATCAATCTCACAATCATCCAGCCACTTACTTGCCTGTGGGTTTTGATTGCTGCCTTGGTAATGCGTAATGTGTATACTGTGGAATCCAATACCCATTGGGCACAAACTAGTTGAATCAACGTTGTTTCAACGTCATTTGTCAACTCATTGTGACGTAGAATCTACGGGGGAAAATACATTGGATTTGCAAAAAAAAAAGTCATCGAAACTGTTGTTTTGAGGATACAATTTCAACCACGGGATTATGTCATCATGGTAACCAATTTTCAACGTAGACGAACCTTGTATAAAACATGTTGAATTTGTACCTTTGAAACAACGTCATATTTTCAATGTTATATCCACTATCAGAAAAATAATAATAAGCTGGGCCGCACCATCTACTGGAGAGTTGAACTATCTACAGTACAGTTACTTATTTAGTCTCCCGTCCAGGGTTTTAAATAAGGCCAGACCTGCTTAGCTTTGTATTTGTCACTGACTACTGCCAATGTGCTATCGTGAGAATGATTATTGAGAGGTCTCTTAATAACTAAACATATTCACTGTTGCTATCGAAGTCATTCCAAAGGGTAGGTTTAACAGAGAATATTAAAAGTAACTGTACTTTATGAGTGATATATCATCAAGGATACTATTTAGGTCTATGGCATTTGAAGTTAGTAACAACTAATGTTTCAATTCAACCCAGGGTTCAACAAGAAAATGTACAATACATATGAGCCTAGGACTTCAAGCTTAGGTTGATTTCAGACGTAATCTTCAAGTTAATGATGAATATGTTGGATTCACGTCTCCAGCCGAAAGTCAAAGAGAAAGGATGGGAATAAATCAAATCCAACTTTAAATGCACTTCATGTTGATATTTGGTTGCATTGTCAACCAAACACAATTCATTATTACTTTTGTAGTACAGTAAATAGTCTAAAGTAAATGCCGTCTTGCAAACTATTGTAACAGTATTTGAAGAGTTTATTTTCAAAATGCCATATCCGCCATTTTTTTTTTTACATTTGTCTGTTTTCTTCAGAAATGATTGCTTATGGGTACCTTCATGTTTGTGTAAAATATTACTGTTCTCAGAAAAAAAAATCTTCGCTTTTAGATCTGCTAAATGACAAAAATGTAAAATGTAAATATTTTACATACAGATCACACATTATTGTATTGAATAATTTTGATTATTTTATATATATATATTGATGTCACATGTATAATTTTTTATAGAAAATGTAGTTATTTGTTACATTTCACTGTGTAAAACCTAGCAGTACTACTACTTAGAAGAAGTACAGTGAAGATGTATAAATACAGAATATCTGACATTCTATTCCCATTTGAACCTTGGGCCAGATTCTATCAGATCCGTGCTAGCCGACACTTTCTCGTTCTAAACGTCTAACACAAGTGGGACGGGTGTGGCTTCGTGACAATGACCACAGGAGCAGCTGCTCTGATTTGACAGCTCTACCTCAGACACCGCCAAAGCATAACCTGTGCGGATGTCGGCTATCGCCGGTTAATGCTTGATCTGATCTAGGCCGTTGGTGTGCTTTTAAATAGTTGAAAGCGCAGTGTTTTGATGACAACTAAACCAAAAATCAAACAAATGTTTTTTTATTGGAATTTGGTTGTCCTTTTTAGATGGTTTTAAGCATTGCGATTACACATTGGGAATTCAACAAACTACTTTCTCTCCTTTTGAGTGGGTGAATAAAGATTGAAATCTCATTGATCAACATCGCAACTAAATATGACAAACATTTCCACGTTGAAATGACATGGTGTGCACAGTGGGTAACGTGTGTTGTGTGAATGCTGGTTCTCTCGATAAGGTGCAAAAGTCATTCAAGGGTAGATTAGCAGAAAATGAGTGTCAACACCCCTCTTTTCAGATCCGTCGGCAGGCGCCGGCTCTGTCTGTCTGGCTGAAAGCTTTTGGGCTTACTATACTAGTATCAAGCCAAACGATTTTCCTTTGAATGTACTGAGGGTGGTCATCATAAAAAGTGTAAAAAAATAGAAAATTGGTGACAGAGGCAGATTTGTGTGTCTCGTGCTACTCGAAGTCTGAACACTGACTGACATGCTCGACTCTATACTAAGTTGGATAAAGCCACTCTCAAAAGAGTTTCTCTCTGACCAAAGTTTATGCTCCTTTGCCAAAGAGAGATAGTCCTTGGTTTTGTACTCTGTCTTTTTCTTTTTAGTTGGGTTGAACTGTGACTTGGGCTTTAACGAAATTATAATTATATATTTGTTTACATCGTTTTAGCAGGGAGTCGCATTGAAACCAAGCCCGGGATGAGCACAATTCATAAAATGTACAGCATTCAAACATACAACGTAATAAAAACATACAATACTACAAGCAATTTAAGAACAAACACAATGAGGTCCTTCGTGAACAACTTGAACTGCCCTACAGGCACCAGACCATCAAAGTGCAGAAGGCGTTTGCAGATTTCCTAATTCTTTAGTGATCAACGGGACCTCTAGAGTTAGCCATCCCTGCTATTGGGTCTGGTAACTCGTATGTCTGTAATTTAACAATGAGGTAAGGTATCGTGGAAGTTTGCACTAGAAGGCTTTATAAACAAAAACAGAGCAGTGAATTAATCTACGAGACTTAAGAGAGGTCCATCCTACTTTCTGAGAAAGAATGTAGTGATGTATACTGAACCTATTGGTGTAGTAAAAGGTAGTGCACTATGATAAACTGCATTCACCACAGTGGCAGCTGCATTCATATAGACAATATCACCATAGTCTAAAACCGGAATGAATGTCGACTGAATTATTATTTTCTAACGAAAGGCATGACAGATTCCTATAAAATAAGCCCATTTTAAATCTTAATTTCTTAACTAACTCATTAACATCCTTTCTGAACGATTTGCGTCAATCCAGATGCCCAGATATTTATAAGCGGGGACACGATCAATGAGGGCACCATCAAATGTACATAATTATACATAAATAGATACATTTTTACGTGAATTAGAAAATAACATATACTGTACTTGGTTTCACCTACATTAAGTACCAATTTGAATTCAACGAAGGCTTTCTGCAGGGCTTTAAAGGCAGACTGGAGCTCCGAAAGAGCCTGGCCGACCGTGGGGGCAATAGCATACACAACAGTGTCATCTGCATACAGGAGTATAGTATGTAGACAGTAAAAAGTACAAGACCTACAATTGACCCTTGCGGGACACCTTTCATAATGTCAAAGAAACCTGACTTGACACCATCAGAAGAAACCCATTGTGTCCTGTCTATCAGGTAATTTTCAAACCAATTGCAGACTAAAAGAAAGGAGGACCAAGGCACTCTTCATATAATTAATTAAAATGCCTTTATTAGTATGGCATGTTCAATAGAAACAAAGTTTTTAAAATACCGATGCGTTTCGGCTGCATGGCCTTCGTCAGGGGGTACAGACTGCCTGACCCAGGCCAATGTTAGACAGTCTAAGAATGAATAATGCAACGTCAACAGTGTCGAAAGCCTTTGGCAGGTCTATTAAAAGGGCAGCACAATGCTGCCTTTTGTCAATGCTATTTACAATGTCATTTATTACCAAAGAAGCAGCAGATATACGTAGTTTAGACATCGGGCGATAATTATTCATGTCCGAGGGGGTGATAATATAACTGCGAGATTCATGAAAGATTGATTTCATTCCTGTTTACTCTTGACACACACAGGCGTCTTTAGGTCCTTAAAAAGTGCTCTATAAAACCCTTCTATCATTATTATTTTACAGGCGAGAACACGTATAAGTGCTTGTCCTGCCCCTTCTCCTCAATGACTATCAGCCAACTGAAGGAACACTCTCTGAGGGACCATGGGCAGGCTCTGACCCTCCCCAAGCTGCGCGCTGGCACTACCACCCACACCCAGGTTCCCCAGGCCGGCCACGCCCCCCAGATCAGGCCCTTCAGGCTGGGCTCAGATCCTCACCAGACACCCCCGACCTCTGACCTTGACGGTAAGAGCTCCATCTGTAGCATCTAACAGATTGGCGGACTTTTATTGATCTTTGAGTTTTTGGTTTGATTTATTTTTTGTCTTATTTATTTCTTATTTATTTATTCTTTATTTACCAAGAAAGTCACAATTTAGATAGACATCTCTTTTTCAAATGAGCCCTCATTTATAATTTATTCGCTGATATGCAGTTTAGGAGCCATTGACAGAAGGAGCTGTTCAGGAGCTGTTGACACAAATACACATTTTCAATTACTACCAGTACAAGTCTTATTCATTTCAAGTCTGGAGAGCATCAGAACTCAGCAGGGCAGCCCATTTCACCGCTTTGGGAAACATTGTGATAGGAGTAAAAACATGGTCTTCCTCTGAAATCACAGAATTCACGTTGTTAGACCTGATCAAACAGGATATATCCTTCTGTTTGTGCCCATGACTGGTTCCCAGAAGGTGTTAATCTAGCGTGTCAGGTGCCCGGCTCTCCATGTGTCCAACCGACCGTCCGCTCTGTTCTAGAATGTTCTTGGCAGCTGTCATCTGCTGCTGGCACAATGGAATTTTCCCTCTCGGTGGAAGTGGAACACAAAACATGGAACACAGACAGAGCAGAGCAGAGAAGCACTATGGAATGCCACCGCCATGTCACCGTTGGCTACAGAAAACAAATGAAGCATTGAGGAGGACCAGAGCCTATCAAATATCTCTCTCTCACTCTCAATCTTTGTAGCTTGGTAACACGGTAAAGCTGGTGGATTGCTTGCTGAACTTTCAGTTTGGTGTAGAGTTTTAAGCTATGAACGACCTGGTCTGTTGCTTGACTGTCCGTGATCGTAATGATACTAGTGTAAAACGATTTTTAAGATGACGAGCTATCGTGCTGGATGGAGGCTGCTACAGTTTTAATTTGATCACCCTGTTGTAGAACTTTCCAGCAATGCAGGACATGAAAAACTTGTAGTGTCTTTGAAGTTTTAAAGGGCTTCGGAAGTTTATAATTTCCACTTTGAAGATGGCTTGCTTTCTCTCCTTGGTTGATCTTCTAAACTCCCCAACAGCTCTGCTGCTTACTGCTCCCTCCATGGTCGTTTTGCACTATTAAATACAGTACCAGTTTAAAGTTTGGACACACCAACATTGTAGAATACATTGTAGAATATAGTGAAGGCATCAAAACTATGAAATAACACATATGGAATCATGTACTACCCAAACAAATGTTAATCAAATCAGAATATCTTTAATATCTTAGATTCTTCAAAGTAGCCACCCTTTTCCTTGATGACAGCTTCGCTGTCACACTCTTGGCATTCTCTCAACCAGCTTCATAAGGTGGCAAGAACAGCTCAAATAAGCAAAGAGAAACGACAGTCCATCACTACTTTAAGACATTAACGTCTGTCAATGCCAAACATTTCAAGACCTTTGAAAGTTTTTTCAAGCGCAGTCGCAAAAACCATCAAGCACTATGATGAAGTTGGTTCTCATGAGGACCGCCACAGGAAAGGAAGAACCAGAGTTACCGCTGCTGCAGAGGATAAGTTCATTAGAGTTACCAGACTCAGAAATTTCAGCCCAAATAAATGCTTCAAATAACAGACACATCTCAACATCAAATGTTCAGAGGAGACTGCGTGAATCAGGCCTAGTCGAATTGCTGCAAAGAAACCACTACTAAAGGACACCAATAAGAGGAAGAGACTTGGTTGGGCCAAGAAACATGAGCAATGGACATTAGACCAGTAGAAATCTGTCCTTTGGTCTGATGAATCCAAATTTGAGATTTTTGGTTCCAACCGCTGTGTCTTTGTGAGATTCAGAGTAGGTGAACGGCTGATCTCCGCTTGTGTGGTTCCCCCCGTGAAGCATGGAGGAGGAGGTGTGGGGGTGCTTTGCTGGTGACACTCTGTGATTTATTTAGAATTCAAGCCATCATGTCTACCACAGCATTCTGCAGCGATACGCCATACCATCTGGTTTCTTAGTGGGACTATCATTTGTTTTTCAACAGCACAATGGCCCAACACACCTCCAGGCTGTGTAAGTATCAGGTTTCAGGTAAGACCCAAATGCAGACTGTGTTGAAGTAACAATGTTTATTACAGCAACAGAGGCAGGCAAACGACATGTCAAGGCAGTCAGGGGTCGATAATCCAGAGTAGAGGCAAAGGTACAGGTCGGGAGGCAGGGTCAGGGGCAGGCAGAGTAGTCAGGCAGGCGGGCTCAGAGTCAGGACAGGCAAGGGTCAAAACCTGGAGGGTGAGAAAAAGACAGGTGGAACAGATCAGGGCGTGACAGTAAGGGCCATTTGACCAAGAAGGAGAATGATGGAATGCTGCATCAGATGACCTTGTCTCCACAATCACCTGACCTCAACCCAATTGAGATGGTTTGGGATGAGTTAGTGTCACGATCGTTATAAGGAGTGGACCAAGATGCAGCGTGGTATGTTTCCATCCTTTTATTTGGAGGAGAAACTTAAAGAACAAAAACAATAAAGTGAATAAACGAAACGTGACGATACATGCAGTGCAGAAAGCAACTACACACAAACATAGTCAAGATCCCACAAATCACAATGGGGAAAATGGCTACCTAAATATGATCCCCAATCAGAGACAACGAAAAACAGCTGCCTCTGATTGGGAACCATAATCAGGCCAACATAGATATATAATTCCCCTAGATAACCCACCCTTAATCACACCCGACCTAACCAACATAGAGAATAAACAGCTCTCTGTGGTCAGGGCGTGACAGTTAGACTGCAGAGTGAAGGAAAAGCAGTCATCAAGTGCTCAGTATATGTGGGAACTCCTTCAATAATGTTGGAAAAGCATTCCAGGTGAAGCTGGTTGAGAGAATGCCAAGAGTGTGCAAAGCTGCCGTCAAGGCAAAGGGTGGCTACTTTGAAGAATCTAAAATATGTTTTGATTTGTTTAACACTTGTTTGCTTACTATATGATTCCACATGTGTTGTTTCATAGTTTTGATGTCTTCACTATTATTCTACAATGTAGAAAATAGTAAAAAATAAAGAAAAACCTTTGAATGAGTAGGTGTGTCCAAACGTTTGACTGGTATTGTATCTCTTGGACAGAGGTATTGGCTCTGCTACTCCTATTTTAAAAAGACAGATTACCACTTTCTCAAACTGTACCTGCCATCTCACCTACATATTTTCCTATTTTACAGAGAAAAGATTGCTGTTATGAATCAGGTGTGGCATTGTTCGATTTTAAGACCTTTTCGGGACCCGCTTTAAATGACGTGCAGCTTGTAAAGGCTTCATAAATCCTTGATAAACACTACATAAATGTGTCACATATCATCTTTAGTTGTATTTCATGCTCTATGAAGGATTAATAAATGTGACATAACTGTGGCATAACCACCAATGTCAAATATGACATAAACCTGTGTTTTAAGTACCGCTTAATAAAGGCTTTATACATCATAATAGATTGAGGCGTCGCAAAGAATTTATAACCTTGTCATGCATATTTGTAGAGCATTGCAAAGCCAGGGTTGTGGGTTCTATTCCCGGGACAACCCATAAGTGGAATTGTATGCACGCACGCATGACTGCAAGTCGCTTTGGATAAAAGTGTCTGCTAAATTGCATATATTATATTACTCTAACCATTTCTAGGATGTCCCAACTGCTTTTTCTCTTGGGTGCAACGCCAATACTGTACCTGACCTCAACTTTCCCTTAAAATGCTGGACTACAGGATGAGACACTTTAAAGTGCAGTCGTGCGCAGCAAATGAATGAAATGTATAAAATTACATTGTACCTGTTAGTGATAATTCCCTATGTGATAATTCCCCATTTGTGTTTCCATCATTAAGCCGTTATGTATGTGTCATGAATGACCAAAAGTGTCTGACTTGATATACTGAGCAAGTGTCTGTCCAACGTTTCATGAGCTGAAATAAAAGATCCCATACATTTTCCAAAATGCTTATTTCGCTGTAAATTGGTGCACAAATTTGTTTACATCCCTGTTAGATCCCATCCTTATATGAACTGTAACTCAGTCAAATCTTTGTTGCATGTTGCGCTTTAATTTTTGTTTAGTGTAGTAAGTACAGCGTCATATGATAAGTCTTTATGGATGTGTCATGAATGACCGAAGGTGTCTCACTTCAAACAAAGTACTACAGGACACTACATAGTGTCAATAAATAGGTTATTAACGTCCTGCTGATGAATGAAGGTTCTCTCATTATTCACAGGTTAAGTGTAGGTAGGGTGTGAGAGGTATTTGAATGGGTTGATGGACCTGCAAATTTTGTGTGTGTGTGTGTGTCAGAGCCAAGATGATTTTGGAGTCGTCTTACGTGAGACAACCGCACCAGGTATTCGTCTTCTGTTCCCATGCTGGAGACCAGGGCTTGATTGCAATCTGTTACAATGGTGCCAACATGTTGTGGCTGATCTTTCAACGGGGGAGTGGGTGAATGTGTCAAAGACCTAACTAGGTCCATCAATGCACAGTATGGCTCGTTATATTGTTTTATGTGTGTGTTTGTGTACTGAAGAAGAGGTCGTTTGGTTCCAGAAGAAACACACTTTCAATTTCCTTATGTTGGGGGCTTTCATCAAGATAAGTGTTTTTCGGTATAATGCCGTCTCCGGGCTATTGCGCACACAGCACATCTAAGCCTGAGATATCAACCATTCAATGTTGGCCTTAGAATTCTATGGTCACGCCCACTATGGGAGTGACCTGACTGAGTTTGCTGGGCGTCACTATTTAACACAGCCACAAAGTAAGAATTATGGTTAAACCCTGTCCATTTCCATAAATGCTCTTCTTATAATTGGATTTTAAACTTAAACCTAATTAATGAATGCCAAGTTTGATGCATTGGTCCACCAGACCTTCCACACGTGGTGGACCAATGCATCAAACTCGGCCTTCATTTTGGCCTTCATTCAAATATTAGGTGTAATCTGAATAACATGACTTCACTTTAGAGAGCGTGTCATCCTTCAGCACAACACGTCACCCTTTATAAAGCACACGTTCATATCATATCGACATAGAGGGTTATGTCACCTTTTGACATTGGTGATTATGTCACACAGTAAGGCCACGTTTATGAACCCTTTATAGAGTATGACATATGGTTACAGATTCTTCAACACATTTATGGAGTGCTTATGAAGGCCTTATGAACGCCTTTATAAGCTGAACGTCATTTCAAGCAGGACCCAGTTTTCTTTCCCGAGTAAGAAAGAAATGTGTTTTCCCCAAAAAATCTGTCTTTCTGCCGTCTTCTGCACTCGCTTCATCTTGCCACTGCTGAATGAAGTATTTTTTCACATGCAGACATCCTTTTACAGGCACTTGGTTTTATTTGTTGATGTGGTGTACTCTGGGAAGTAGGACAAGTAGATGAGGTTGCTCACTGATATTATACACTACACTGGGAATGGGGGAGGGGGAGGAAGGAGGGGGGGTTGCGGTGACAATCACAGGCACAGTTCTGGGATGTTATAGTAGAGCTGTGGTGGGGATTGAATTCCATTCCAGAATCCTCTGGAATTCCAGAAAAAAAAACCTACACACTTCAAATCCATTCTGATTCCGAAGCGATGTTTACTTATTTGGGTCTTTTGGGTAAATCCTCACACTTCTCAGATTCTGGAAGGGTGTTCGGGAAGTTACGGTATCCTGGTTAATGGTAGTATTTCCTCATGATTATCATTCACCGTGTCCACACTCGGCCCTTCTCTGTAATTACAGTTGAAGTCGTAAGTTTACATACAAATTAGCCAAATACATTTAAATTCAGTTTTTCACAATTGCTGACATTTGAGTTGAGTTTGAGTTTATTTTTACAGGGACAGTGCACATTAATCAACGTTTCAGTAAAAGTGCCGGTTTTAGCCAGCCGGCTAATTTTCAACCGCAGTCCCTGGGCAGGTTATTAAAAACAATTACAATATAGACAATAGCATTTTTTAATCCTAGTAACAATTCCCTGTCTTGCGTCAGTTAGGATCACCACTTCATTTTAAGAATGTGAAATGTCAGAATAATAGTAGAGAGAATTATTTATTTCAGCTTTTATTTTTTTCATCACATTCCCAAAAGTTTTCATACGCTCAATTAGTATTTGGCCCATTCCTCCTGACAGAGCTGGTGTAACTGAGTCAGGTTTGTATGCCTCCTTGCTTGCACACGCATTTTCAGTTCCGCCCACAAATTTTCTATAGGATTGAGGTCAGGGTTTTGTGATGGCCACTCCAATACCTTGACTTTGTTGTCCTTAAGACATTTTTCCACAACTTTGGAAGTATGCTTGGGGTCATTGTCCATTTGGAAGACCCATTTGCGACCAAGCTTTAACTTCCTGACTGATGTCTTGAGATGTTGCTTCAATATATCCACCTAATTTCCCTTCCTAATGATGCCATCTATTTTGTGAAGTGCACCAGTCCCTCCTGCAGCAAAGCACCCCCACAACATGATGCTGCCACCCCCATGCTTCACGGTTGGGATGGTGTTCTTCAGCTTGCAAGCATCCTCCTTTTTCCTCCAAACATAACGATGGTCATTATGGCCAAACAGTTCTATTTTTGTTTCATCAGACTAGAGGACATTTCTCCAAAAAGTACGACCTTTGTCCCCATGTGCAGTTGCAAACCGTAGTCTGGCTTTTTTATGGCGGTTTTGGAGCAGAGGCTTCTTCCTTGCTAAGCGGCTTTTCAGGTTATGTCGATATAGGACTCGTTTTACTGTGGATATAGATACTTTTGTACCAGTTTCCTCCAGCATCTTCACAAGGTCCTTTGCTGTTGTTCTGGGATTGATTTGCACTTTTCGCACCAAAGTACGTTCATCTCTAGTAGACAGAACGCGTCTCCTTCCTGAGCGGTATGACGGCTGCGTGGTCCCATGGTGTTTATATTTGCGTACTATTGTTTGTACAGATGAACGTGGTACCTTCAGGCGTTTGGAAATTGCTCCCAAGGATGAACCAGACTTGTGTAGGTCTACAATTTCTTTTCTGGGGTCTTGGCTGATTTCTTTTGATTTTCCCATGATGTCAAGCAAAGAGGCACTGAGTTTGAAGATAGGCCTTGAAATACATCCACAGGTACACCTCCAATTGACTCAAATGATGTCAATTAGCCTATCAGAAGCTTCTAAAGCCATGACATCATTTTCTGGAATTTTCCAAGCTGTTTAAAGGCACGGTCAACTTAGTGTATGTAAACTTCTGAAAATTACTTGTGTTATGAACAAAGTAGATGTCCTAACCGACTTGCCAAAACTATATTTTGTTAACAAGAAATTTGTAGAGTGGTTGAAAAACGAATTTTAATGACTCCAACCTAAGTGTATGTAAACTTCCGACTTCAACTGTATATGATATTAGTATTTGGCAGACACTTTTATCCAAAGCGACTTACAGAACTGTCAGAACTGAATATTGACAGTGACACACTTCTCTCTCTCAGACGCTGGGTACCTGCATGAGACAGCGGACGTGAGGCGGCAGCTCAGTCACTACCAGGTGGCGTCTCGTAGTCATGTGACATCCTCCAGCCCCACCGCCCGGCCCCAGGCTGCGAGCTCTGACACCCGGCCGGACGGCATCCTGACCTGCGAGTTCTGTGAGTTCAGTTCGGGATACATGCAGAGCCTGAGACGCCACTACAGAGACCGACACGGAGGCAAGAAACTGTTCAAGTGCAAAGACTGCTCCTTCTTCACCTGCTCCAAGTAAGGAAATTAATATTACAGTATATTATACATACATTATATATACATTATATTACCAACATAAGATGGTCTCCTTTTCAATTTCAATCACGTCCTCTTTCCTCGTTTCGGACCTTCTCCTCCAAAACAGTTTGAGAAAGTGGAGAGGAAAGTGGACGTAAGAAATCACGGAGAGACAAATTGGGAAAGAGCCTGTCTTCCTGTTCTTCTTTTTATGATGGTTGTTTGACAACAGAGTTGTGGGTTGTTTCTCCTTATGTCCATTCGGGCCTCACTAAATCTATTCTGTTCTTCTCAGGTCCACATTCACCATGCATGTGGAAGCAGGACACACTGTGGTTCCGGAGGAGGGTCCCAAAGACCTACGCTGTCCCCTCTGTCTCTACCACACCAAATACAAGAGCAATATGATCGACCACGTCGTCCTGCACAGGGGTAAGCCAAGCCAAAACCTGTGATTACTTGTTTTACGTGCTCAAATATTGTTAAGACAACTTAGAGGTAATAACTGTTAGTGCCAGGTGGAAGGAGCTCGTTGAGTCCTCCTAAAAGTCAAAGCTGTACTAGTATTGCAGTGCCAGACATCACGCCGTATTGTCGCACACCAAAATGCACGAGCAAATGTCGCACACCAATTAGCCGCACTTGCTAAGTTACAACTTCACGGTTGGAGGTGCTGTGATGCTGTTGACACAATATTGATCTCTTTCTCTCCCTCACTCCCTCCCTCTACCCTCCCTCTACCCCAGAGGAGCGCGTTGTACCCCTGGAGGTGTCCCGCCACACGCTGTCTCGCCACCTGGCCGGCGGGGTGTTCCGCTGCCACAAATGCACCTTCACCTGCTCCAGCGACCAGAGCCTGCAGCGGCACGTCACCGAGCACAACGCGACGGAACCCTACCAGTGCCAACTGTGCTACTACGACAGCAGGCAGCGCTGCCAGCTGGAGACACATCTCCGAGACGAGCACAAGGTAGGGCAGAACTACAAGTCCCAGCATGCACCCCGGCTCAACCCTACAGTCAGCTGTTTTAATACAAGTACCCGGAGAGCTAACATTTGGTAGGATGGGTGGGCTTTAAAAGAAAATGATCCAAAAGGATTTAGTTACTGTTTAAAGCAGGCAGTTTTGTAAGGATGTCGTCCTGAGGCAATCACGAGATCGTGTCGACTTGTAAACAGTTCCCTCAGAGATGAAAGCCTAAAAGGCTTTAAAAAAATACCTTGATTGTAAAACAATGGCTTCAATTGGTCTTTAGTGTTTTTAATATCGGTGTCGAATAAGCGATGCGTTATTTCAGTACTTTATCATGATATCTCCATGGCATGCGGATATAATGTGCTTACCGATAAAAGGATCCGTGGTCATACAGAGTAGATCATGCCGGATGACTAAAATCCCACACACATATGCTTGGTAGGAAGAAGCTGCCTGCTATCTATTCTGAGTGCATATCACAAATAATAGGTTTCATTTCCCTTAGTCCCATAATGGGGATAATGCATGAGATGCCGAGCGAGGTCACATGGCATTTCATGAGGTTGAAGTATACATTAAACTTAAAAGGGCACAGACGGAGGCAGCAGTGCGAGCTCCCTTTCAAGGGAAGGAGGAGAGAAGTCACTCTTCCTGTGTGCTCGTTGTTGGCCAATTACAGCAACTCTTTCTGACATGATACCTGTCACTCATAGTGTGTGGTGAGGTGCTCATAGATTGTAAAATGAAAAATGTACTTCTTGTTGAATAAACGCATTATACACGGTACCACTAAACATGAGCAACTTGAACTGCCTGTAGAATGTGTATTCAGAGACAGTCCCATTGGGCAGCAGGTTAAAAGGACTTCATTACAACCTGCTCACAACCAGAATGTGTTGTTTCAGTGTCAGTAATACCCAATGGGGTCTTCATACTCAGTGATGTAGTGGGGGAAAAAAAGAAACTGCCATTCACAGTGAACAAAGGAACACTTCCTATACTTTCAATGCATTTTTACTCTAAAGGCGTTTACCCTTCCACTGCAACAGTGATCATACTGATACATCAATTATGAATTCAGCAATCAATCATACCTCTGTCTTTTGTCGTTGATCAGGTGATCCGTAACTTTGAGTTGATGGGGCAGGTCAACCTGGATCGGCTGGATGCTATAAAGGAGAGGAACAGTAGTGCCGGGGAGGAAGAGGAGGATGGATTAGGAGCGATGGAGGAAGAGATTGTGGAGGATGAAGTGGAGATGGAGGAGAGTATAGATGAAGAGCTAGAGCAGGAGGAGGAAGAGGAGAATAGGATTGAAGAGGAAGAGGCAGAAAAGCCAGCTCCAAAAGGTAAACAAGGATCTTCATCATCATTATTATTATTATTATTTTTATTTATTTTTTATCCCATTTTCTCCCCAATTTTCGTGGTATCCAATCGCTAGTAATTACTACCTTGTCTCATCGCTACAACTCCCGTACGGGCTCGGGAGAGACGAAGGTCGAAAGCCATGCGTCCTCCGAAGCACAACCCAACCAGCCGTACTGCTTCTTAACACAGCGCGCCTCCAACCCGGAAGCCAGCCGCACCAATGTGTCGGAGGAAACACCGTGTACCTGGCCCCCTTGGCTGGCGCGCACTGCGCCCGGCCCGCCACAGGAGTCGCTGGAGCGCGATGAGACAAGGATATCCCTACCGGCCAAACCCTCCCTACCCCGGACGACGCTATGCCAATTGTGCGTCGCCCCACGGACCTCCCGGTCGCGGCCGGCTGCGACAGAGCCTTGGCGCGAACCCAGAGACTCTGGTGGCGCAGTTAGCACTGCGATGCAGTGCCCTAGACCACTGCGCCACCCGGGAGGCCTTCATCATCATTATTGATGTGACTAACAACTCAGTGGCCTTGTGGTTAGTGTCCGCCCTGAGATTGGAAGGTTGTGAGTTCAATCCCTGGCCGAGTCATACCAAATACTGTAAAAATGGGACCTGACGCGTCTCCGTTTGGAACTCAGCATTAAGGAGATGGATTGTGGGTAAGGCCCTGCGATAGACTAGGGTCCTGTCCAGGGTGTGTACTTGTACATCAAGCTGCCTCACGCTACAGAAACAGGAGATAGTTTCCTTCCCTATGAGCCATTCTGGCTCACACAAGCCAAGGCTCATTCAAGGCTACTTACTTACTACTAACAATATGACTAACAATGCCAAATCCATCTCTGTTGGCTGCTACCAAAAGGGTTGGGCTCAGTCCCATTTCAATGCAGTCATTTCAGAGAGGTGAACTGAAATTCCAAGTCAGTTACTTCCTGAATTTAAATGGGATTCACCTTGTAATCTGACATGACTGGGTCTCTGCTGTATCTGTCTGGGCTGATGTCGTATCATACGTCCCTCTCATCATGCTGATCTCTGTTTGTTCCCCAGACGCCCCAGTAGTTTCCCCCAGCAGCAGGAGTGTGACTACCTCCGCTGAGAAGCGCTTCCCCTGTGAGTTCTGTGGTCGCTGCTTCACTAACAGCATAGAGTGGGAACGACACGTCCTCCGACACGGCATGTAAGTCTCTTTCTCTCTCTCTCTTCCTACCTCCGTCTCTCCTTCTGCCTCACACACATACTTTCTCCCTCCCTCCGTATCTCTCTCTCTCCTTACCCCTCTTCCTCCCTTCCTCTTTCTTCTGCATGTTTTCCCCCCGATATGTTCCTGTGGTAATGGACATTGACCTTCTCATGGACATCCCCCTCTCATCATAATACAGGACTGTTACCAACAGCAGAACAGACACTAGCACCACCCCAGCAATAGACACATCAGCCTCAGCTCTGCCTTCTATTGGCTCGTCGACCATTGGGACGATGACGGACAGAGGAGTGGACCTATCTAGCAACGGCATGGAAGTGGAGAAAGAATATGCCTCCGACCTATTAAAGAGTATTAACAATCTGAATGAGGAAGACAACAAAGAAATGCTTGAAACCAAAAAATGACATATAAGAAGATGGAAGAAAAGAGTACTGGGGCCTAACATTGTAGTCACTTTGCTAGAGACTATACATTAGGTTGAATTGATATTGGTATTGGGTTGGGTATCAAAAATAGGCTGCTAAAGAAATAAAAGAAAATTATGGAAACAAAAAAAGAATTGTGACCTTTTGGAGTATTGTTAGATTTTAAGTGTTACATATTGGAAACTATAGGTTGTGTTACATCCTACATTTTTTAAATGGCTGAACCTTAAAATGAGTCAATGGTCCCGTAGGACAGATGTTAATATATTGGTAACCAATAGTGAATGTTACTGTAAAGCACACATTATGGTCAAATCTGCAGTTTCTACAGTTTAAAGTTCATGTCTACTAACTACAATATTTTGTAGAAAGAAAGAGTGGGTCACATTTCCCAAAAACATGTTTGAAATTGTGGGAAGATATGTTGGGGGGGGGGTGAAATTGAAATTGGGGGAATTTTATTTTTTAGATATACGTAGATATACTGACCCATTGGAAGTTCCAAACGAGGGGTTCTATAAATATAGATAACCTACTGTATGAGCTACCACATTTAGTTCCCTGACCCCCTTTTAACCTCACTGCTACCAACAAGATCCTAATATACTTATAATCCCATCATCTAGTGTTGTAATGTTGAGAGACAGGCAGTGTGTGAGAGATGACTCATCACGATCTGGGCCCGTATTCATAAAACATTTCAGAGTAGGAGAGACGTTTTGCCTTTTAGATCAAACTGAATATGATTATATGGACAGGGGGGACCTGATCCTAGATCTGTCTTCTCAACTGTCCCTCTCCACCCCGTCCATACTAGCTGTAAAACATACAGTAGAACGGTTTCTGTGATTTGACCCGGATGATAACTTTACTTTAGTTTATTTTTTTAGCCTTGTGTTATTAATCAAGTAGAATAATTCCTTGAGGAATAGTTGCACCTTATTTGTCTATAGTATATTTCAAACTTTGATTTGTTACATTTTTCGAATATTGACCTGACTTTTGCCCCAATGTTTATATATAGCAAATTGTTATATACAGTAGTACCCTCGAATATGATAAATATGCCTTCAGCCTTAGGCATTCCCAGCACTTCCACTCTTTAATACCACTTTTATTGTCTATTGTCCATCTTCTGACAGTTGAAAGTGAACTGACACAAGTGTCCCCACAACATGATAACCAGCAGTTGAATCAATAATGGTTATTATTGTGGCATTGGTTGGTTTCCTTGTTGTTTTTTGTTTATCGATAACAAGTTCGATGTTGTTGTAAAACCTACACGGTAGTCTGTGACACAGTACGTGTCATCACTGTCGGAAGAACACAGAGAGAATACTGTACACCCCGGAAGCTACCGTTTTCTCTTTCTGACATTAACATGAGGGAGAAATGGCATGACGCAAAGCAGATAATTCACCTCATCAACAGATAATTGCGACAGCATTTACAGGAGAACTTGTAAGTATGCCAGAGAAACGGATGATAAAATGTGACTGACCAGCAATGCGAAAGTACAACACTTAGGTGTTTAACTTACATGTTGCCGTGTAAAGTGCCGTATTCTATGATTCTGTTGTTGTGTATGACGATGATTCTGAAGAGTGTTCGTCGGTATGCTCTTTTTTAGACTACGCTGTTTTGACAAATAAGCCAGAGATTGTATACGTTAGAAGTTGCTGCTCAAAATACCCCAAAGCCTTATTAGAATAACGAATGGCAATTATTTCAAGCTTCGTCGATAGAGATGTTTCCTTTCCAACACTGGTTGGTTGGAACCGATACAAACCAATACAACGTGATTGACAGTGTATCTGTAATATGGCTCCTTTGAGCCATCAAAGGAGAAACGCAAAAAAATGGAAATGTGCTCTTGGTAACAAAATATTTAGCTGGCTATGTTTGCTACAATGTTCTTTCCTGAGTAACGAACCATTGTTGCAAAGGGGGTTGGAACCCAGAGACATAAATACATGTATATATGGCTCTGGTAAAAACCTAGTCCCCTGTAGGGTGCATTCCGAGAGTCATGCATGTACGTATGTGATATGCAGTTGTGTGTAGAAAAACAAACTACTTGTCAAGTGTTTGAAACTGTGGTGTTTCAGAAAGGAAATGTTTCCCTTTTCCCTTTAGGTGTTGGTCTCATATTAAACAAATAAACAAAAAAAAAAGATCAAGTTAAAAGATAAAAACCTTTGGAGTGAGCTGTTTTTTCAGACTCCCGAATCAAGATGTTATAATAAGCTGTTGTACAACGTCTGGTTGATACGAAATACGTCTTCTTTTATTTTGTACCTTTAAAAACAACAACACGGGGGTGATTTGGTGCTGAATCTCTTACCCCTCCTATCCTTTAAAAGGACCAGCTTAGCTTTTTAAACATGAACCCATAGAGAAATGTTTGTTTTGAGGAAATACGCTTTTTGAAGTGGGGTTAATTTGGGATTTTGTGAGGTGGTTGGAACTGTCCTGTCTCTCTGTATCCCAAATTGGTTGCTTTTCCATTGTCCATTTTTAATAGGCATCTGTTAAATACTCACTGTATTCAGTGTCCCGCTGTACCATAAGGTGGTGGGACACTGTTGGTTGTTGCTCACACCCCTTCCTCCCACCTCCCAATTGAACCCCTGCTCGTCATAACACACTGGATGCTTGTATGTATATATTTAGTTTGTTTCCATGATGTTCCTCTCCTCTTCTTCTCTTCAGACTGTTCTCTATTGTTTGACTACCTTAGATTCTCCATCTTGCCTTTCTCCTGTGAAAATCGGATTCCTGATGGTGGGTTGTGATATTACCTAGAATGATTGTTTACAATTGTATTCCATTTTATCTCTGGATATTCTGTAAATATTGTAACTCATTGTCTTTTTTTAACTTGTTAATAAAGTTATCAGATAACGGTACTCTGTAGTTGTTGTTGATGTTGATGTCAGGGATTACAGTTGCGTTTTGTTTGTCTGTTGTTTCCAATCCGATATGTCTGTTTATGTGTCTCTGTCACAAATTCCCAGAAATCGCACGGCCAATCCGCGTAATCATTTTTTATTTTTTGGAATTGAATGTACTATTTTATGTTGTTCTTGACTATAACTGTTCTGTACTTTGTAATGTATTTGTATGTTTTATGTGGACCCCAGGAAGAGTAGCTGCCGTATGAGCAGTAGCCAATGGGGATCCTAATAAACTCAACTAAACCATTGTTTCAGGTTACTGACACTCCAAAAACAATTCTTTGTACAGGCCAAATCTATTAGTATGCCTTTCCCAATAGCTGTCATGAATTGTAATGCTCGGAGCTAAGCAAGCTTCCAGGACAGCAGATTACAATCATGAATGCTTGCTTTCAAGGACAAAATGGATGAGATTCTCAAAGATAAAATAATACAAAAGTGTTTTGCCATCACTGCTATGCAAACATTTTTCATCATGAATTCTTTATGTATTATTTATGACTCATCCTGTCCCTCATGGTTGCTAATCATTTGTTAGTGTAATAAGTATTATTTTGGATGATTCCAGAGAATGAGAAATGGATAAATATCAAATACGTTTGCTTGCTGCAGTTGTGGTCCTACGATGCGGCTTGTTTGCCACCGTCTATGACAGACACATTCAATGTTCTGTTAGATCAAATGTCTTTGTGCATCTTCAATCGTCTGTTAGTGGAGTGATGCACCCATCCCTTGGTGGCAGAGGACAAAGAGAACGTTCAAAGGAGAAGCCATCCCAAATGGCACCCTATTCCCTATATAGTGCACTACTTTTGACCAGAGCCCTATCCAAAGTAGTGCATTATGTAGGGGATAGGGTGCCATTTTATTTACATAATCCTTTGTATCAGGTCAGTCACAGATAAAATAATGTGACGGACATTCGATAGACTGTGAAACCAACGGACCAAGCCGGTCTATATTCACGGCTGGGACTCCCTCATCTGTCCATAGGTCTGAGAAAGTGGCCAGAGAAGAGAAAAAGGACAAAGACAACTCAGTTCTGTAGCTACCAGAGAGATGAACTGTTCTAGGGCAGGGTAGTTCTAGAACTAACTAGTAGGATGTCTGGTTAAAACAGCTGTGGTTTACTTTCACTGTCAAAGATTAAACTGACGTGACCTAATCAATCGGATAGTGATAATCGATATAAGAGTGAAGTCTCGATATGAGTGAAGATCTTTTTATCAAGATTTCATAGGAGTTTTTATGAACCCTTTAGATGAACTACCATGCCAATGTCTGTCCCTACCCCAAGTTGACAACACATGTTCTACTCTACAACTTGTTAATTTTACCATCCTCTATACAGGGTGTCCTGTTGGCTGGTTGCCACGGAGAGAGAGTCCTCAGAGCAGCTCATAATAGTCACAACAGCTTGTCCACAGGAAATAGCTACGGAGTGAGAAGACATCCCAGTGGTCCATACTTCTATGTTCCACCCTTCCACCCAGTACCTGCCCAGCTAACAACACGTTCCCACAACTTTAGAAAACGTTCCCTTAGGATTCTCAATAGGTCATTAACTAATGTTTGCATAAGAATGTTCCTGTGAGGTGCAAGGAATGTTTCCAAGAGACCATTGCCTTAATGTCAAATAGAACTTACCCAGAACGTTGTTACCATTTTCTCAGAATTTAAGTGGCGCAGTGGTCTAAGGCACTGTATTGCTAGCTAGCTATGCAACTAGAGATCCTGGTTCGATTCCAGGCTTCCTTTGCAGCCGGCTGCGACCTGAAGACCCATGGGGCGGCACACAATTGGCCCAGCGTCGTCCGGGTTAGGGGAGGGTTTGGCCGGCAGGGAAGTCCTTGTTCCATCGCGCTCTAGCGACTCCTGTGGCGGGCTGGGTGCATGCACGCTGACACGGTCGCCAGGTGTATGATGTTTCCTCCGACACATTGCTGTGGTTGTCTTCCGGGTTAAGCGGGCATTGTGTCAAGAAGCAGCGCGGCTTGGTTGGGTTGTATTTCGGAGGATGCATGGCTCTCGACCTTCGCCCCTTCTGAGTCCGTTGGAGTTGCAGCGTTGAGACAAGACTGTAACTACCAATTGGAGAGAAAAAATATAGAGAGAGATTTTAAGATATGAAGGTTCTAGACACGTTTCATGGGAACGTTGCAAGAACAGTAATGTGTCCAGTTTCCCGTGGGTTAGGAGAATATTCCATCAACGTCCCACCAAACATCCACAGAACTTGGATGCCATGTTCTCAGAATATAAGATATTAATGTTCTTGACACGTTTCATAGTAACATTGCAAGAACATTTCTGTGTATCAGTTGTCAGGACGTCGCCTGATGGTCCCAAAGAAACGTTCTCCCCCTAAAAAAAAAAGGTTTCATTACACATCAAGCCCTGTTACTGTTGCCGAGTCAATGAACTATAACTATACTAGCCCAATAAGCACATGCTCTAGATACTGTATATCCCTTATTGGGACTGTGGAGTTAGTCATTAGTCATTGGTGCTGGTGGCCTGAGTTTGAGACCCGTTAGGGGAGGCACCCTACTATCACCCTACTCTCACATTTTTAGCAATCTTAATGTAATTATTTGGCAACAGTTAAAACACACCTATCTGATCTAATTACAATAAATTGACACATGTTTGTTCTACATGATATATGTGGTGTGGATTTCAAAAAGACGATTGTGTTCTCTTTGAGATGCTCAGCTATATACAATTAATAAATACTGATAATTGAATGTGGTCATAATTAGTGCTCAAGGGGAAATCCTATGGATTCCCATCTTTCAATGAGAAACTCATTTTGTTAGATCAGATAGATGTGTTGTGTAACTGTTGCCAAATAATGACATTAAAGATCCAATGCCCCTAAAAACGTATTCTTTTGAAAACAGCCTATGTGGCATCGATATGAGTCCGAAACATTTATTCTAGTGTCAAAAGTGTAAATTGGTTAATTTTGGTCATAAAGTCAGTCTTATCCAAAACAGAGTTTGTGAGACTTGTGCTCGTGACTGCATCACAACATAGATTAAGGTTGGGTTTGCTTCAATCCTACCCACATGCTCACAGCTGGCATCTATAAATTACACAATGTACATGGGACAATATGTTAAAATTCCAATAGCTCCAAGTTTCAATGACTTAAAAACATCAAACCAACTATAAATTGTAGGAATTCATATACATATATTGAAAGGATTTAATGAGAAAACTAAAAGGTGTTCAACATGAAAATATTGTCTAATTTACATTGTGTCATTTATTGACGGTCCCTAACTAGCCCCGGAGGTAGGCTATCCAAAGTCAAACTACCTTTGCCACAGTGTACACCAGCTGGCTGAAGTTAATTGGCAAAATAATTTCTCTAACTCTTCCCTCCTGTGAACACACACACAAAACACCCATATCAAACCACAACCTGAAACCAACTCATGTTGGAATGGTTGCTAGAATTTCTTAATGAACCAAATCCATAACGATGCCAAATTAGGACGTGCATGCCCTTTTAACATGTTTTGCTAAGAATGTGAGAGTACAGCGAATCCCCTAGCGGGTCTCAAACGCCACCAGCATCAATGAAGGACACCCTAACCACTGTCCCAATAAGGGACACCCCTAGGACATGTACTTATTGGGCCTGTATAGTTAGGTCCTGTCCAGAAGAAACCCTAATCCCACCTCCCTGGGCACTTGTCGAGAGCTTCAAGTTCCTCTGTGCCCACATCCACACAGTCGTGAAGAGGGCTCAACAACAACTCCTCTTTCCCCTTCAGAGGCTGAAAAGATTTGGCGTGGGCCCTCAGATCCTCAAAAAGTCCTACAGCGGCACAATTAAGAGCATCTTGACTGGCTGCATCACCGCTTGGTATGGCAACTGCTTGGCATCTGACCGCAAGGCGCGACAGAGGGTAGTTTATCAGTATGTCCCTGCCAACCAGGTAGTGTCAGAGGAAGGCCCTAAAAATGGTCAAAGACTCCAGCCACCCAAGTCATAGAGTGTTCTCTCTGCTAGCGCACGGCAAGCGGTACCGATGCACCAAGGCTGGAACCAACAGGACCCTGAACAGCTTCTACCCCTAAGCCATAAGACTACTACATAGTTAGTTAAATAGCTAACCAATAGCTACCCAGAATAATCTGCATTGATCCTTTTTGCACTAGATCTTTTGACTTATCTCATCTGTTGCTGTTACTGTTTATTATCTATCCCGTTGCCTAGTCACTTTATCTCTACCTATATGTACATATCTACCTCAATTACCTCATACCCTGCGCGTCAGCTCAGTACTGGTACCCCGTCTATATAGCCAAGTTATCGTTACTCATTGTGTATTTTTTTCCTATATATATATATATATACATATTTTATTTATTTTTATTCTCTGCATTGTTGGGAAGTAAGCATTTCACTGATAGTCTACACCTGTTGTTTACAAAGCATTTTGTAGATCTGGTTGGTGTAAGGCTGTAAGCAATATGGTGAATGCACTTCGAAGTAAATCTCAACTCTGTTAAAAGTACACAAAAAAGACAACTTTTATTGATTATAGTCATTCAGGTGTATCATTAAAACAAGTTAATATTCCCCATCAGCAATAGAGAACTATGCAGAAAGCCCTTAAATTGCTGAAATAAGTTAATCAAATGAACTGATAACTGACATGTTCTGTGTATGTTTGGCGGGACGTTGATGGAATATTATCCTAACCCTCAGAAAACAGGACACATGAATGTTCTTGCAACGTCCCATGAAATGTGTCTAGAACATTAGTATTGTGTATTCTGAGAACATGGTAACCACGTTCTGGGTAAGTTTTGTTTGACATTAAGGAAATGTTCTCTTATCTGTAATGCCAAAACATGCTAAAATGGTTCTGAGAATGTTTTTGCTAACATAGACTAATGTTCCCCTAACTAACAGAAAACGGGACATTCAAACATTAGGGGAACATTACAGGTAACATTACAAAAACGTTCCCTCTCCCTAGAATTGTTAGCTGGGTGGCTTCTCTCACTTACCCACTAACATCTCGGTCATCAACTCTGTAGAACTGGGAAGTGAGTTCAACTGATCGAAACCACAAACCCAGAGGAATGCTTGACTACCAGTCCTGTACAGGATACACACATGTGATACAGAAACAGTGGGGTAATGTAAGCCTATGTAAAAAGAATATAAATGAAAGATGCCTCCACAGGCATTTTAGAATAAGATATGCTTGTACTGTAGTGTTAAAAGACAGTAGCTTGTCAGTGAGTTACTCCTTTAGAGTTGTGTCTCTCTTGTCTTAGTACATCCAAGTCAATGTCTTACTCTCAGTCCAGTATTTCCGAATGCCTATTTTGGAAGCACTTTATTTCACAGTTCTAACATAATCTTTAAAAAATATATTCAAGACATGTGGGATCAGGAGTGGGAATCTCTGAAGCTCACCACTTCTGAGGGGCCAACGGCAGACTCGCGACCCCTAGAGACAGAGAGACTGAGGAGCAGTCATGGCAGGCGGCTAGACGAGAGCTCTCCCACAGGAGTCGAAGGAATGCCTGATGTGTGTTGCTCTCCAATGACTGGACCAGGGAGAATGAGAGGAGTGTAGAGCAGCAGCCGCAGGCCAAGGGCAACATATTATCACTCACTTGACAGGGTCCTCTGAAAAATCAGACAGCAGATTTGGGGGAGGGGGGGGTCTGTTAGTAAAATGTGGGTGGGGGGGATCTTTAACTAGAAGGACCTTTAATTAGAAAAGGTATTTATTAACAAAGGGTGAACAAATACACCATATGTACAAAAGGATGTGGGCAGGGCCTCCCGAGTGGCGCAGCGGTCTAAGGCACTGCATCCCAGTGCTTGAGACGTCACTACAGACCCGAGTTCGTGTCACTACAGACCCAGGCTGTGTCACAACAGGCTGTGACTGGGATAAATAAAGTAGTATGTGGACACCCCTTCAAATGAGTGGATTCGGATATTTCAGTCACACGCGTTGCTGACAGGTGTATAAAATTGAGCACACACTGCTGCAATCTCCATAGACAAACATTTGAAGAAGAATGGCCTTACTGAAGAGCTCAGTGACTTTCAACATGGCACTGTCATAGGAAGCCACCTTTCCAACAAGTCAGTTCTTATAATTTCTGCCCTGCTAGAGCTGCCCCGGTCAACTGTAAGAGCTGTTATTGTGAAGTGGAAATATCTAGGAGCAACAACGGCTCAGCTATGAAGAGGTAGGCCACACAAGCTCACAGAACGGGACCGGTGAGTGCTGAAGCATGTAGTGCATAAAAATCATCTGTCCTCGGTTGCAATACTCATTCCTGAGTTCCAGACTGCCTCTGGAAGTAATGTCAGCACAATAACTGTTCATTGGAAGCTTCATGATGGGATTCCATGGCCGAGCAACCATACACAAGCCTAAGATCACCATGCGCAATGCCAAGTGTCGGCTGGAGTGGTGTAAAGCTGGCACCATTAGACTCTGGAGCGGTGGAAACGTGTTCTCTGTAGTGATGCTTCACCATCTGGCAGTCTGATGGACAAATCTGTGTTTGGTGGATGCCAGGAGAACACTACTGTAAAGTTTAGTGGAGGAGGAATAATGGTCTGGAGCTGTTTTTTATGGTTCGGGCTAGGCCCCTTAGTTCCAGTGAAGGGGAATCTTAACGCTACAGCATACAATTACATTTTAGACGATTCTGTGCTTCCAACTTTGTGACAACAGTTTGGGGAAGGCCCTTTCCTGTTTCAGAATGACAATGCCCCTGTGCACAAAGCGAAGTCCATACAGAAATGGTTTGTCGAGATTGGGGTGGAAGAACAAGACTTGCTTTCACAGAGCCCTGACCTCAACTCCATCAAACACCTTTGGGATGAATTGGAACGCCAAATGCGAGCCAGGCCTAATCGCCTAAAATCAGTGCCGGACCTCATTAATGCTCTTGTGGCTAAATGGAAGCAAGTCCCCGCATCAATGTTCCAACAGCTAGTGGAAAGCCTTCCCAGAAGAGTGGAGGCTGTTATAGTAGCGAATGGGGGACCAACCCCATATTAATGCCCATGATTTTGGAATGAGACATTCGATGAGCGGGTGTCCACATACTTTTGGTCATGTAGTGTACGTTTGCTTTGCAGAACGTACACTACATGTACGTTCTGCTACAGAAACTGCTTGTTTCTCTAGCAGTTTTACATCTAATTTCCTGCAATTCCACACATTTTGCCATGGCTTATACCTTGTTAATATGATATCTGATTGAGAGTAATTAACAAAATCAATGGGGGCCCCTTGGAGGTCAGGGAACCTGGGCATGTGGCCTGGTCGGTAATTTGGTCACGACTACAAGTTTACCTGTTGTCCATAGGTTTCCACCCAATTGGCAACAGATTTTCATGCAAATATTCAAAAATCTGCATAAAAACAATATGCTAATTTTCCTACCAGAGATGTGTTTCCATCAAATTGACTTGCGGACTAAATGCTGTACGTGATGAGGTAGTGTATATAAAAATAACTTTTGCGCTTAAATTCGCATGTACCAAATACAAAATATAGGTTAAATGGGTTTCCCTCGCATTATCAACTCTACGGATCGTTCTGTCACAAAATATGTTGCGTTATATAGCGAATGTGCCCACTCTGGTCTTGGCACGCTCTAGACATCAGTTTTCAGGTACAGTGCAGGTAGGCTACCTACATAGTAAGATTATTATGGACAAAAGAGCAAGATTATTTTTATTTGTCAAACGGCTGCCAAGCATCGATCATCATGTCACCAGAATAAGACCCTCAATATTTATTGGAAAAGACCCACTAGGCAAAAACTGGTTAAATCAATGTTGTTTCCACATCATTTCAACCCAAAAAAATCTATGTGATGACTTTGAATCAATGTGAGAAAATGATTGGATTTGCAAGAAGTAATCAACGCAAGGGAAATATATTCTTTATATTTTTTTTATATTTTTTTCAACTCAATTTTTTACCCAAATCCGATTTTTTTTTTTGTTGATTTCACTTTTAATTCACACAAGTCAACCAAATGTAAATAAAAACTAGACGTTGAACTGACGTCTGTGCCCAGATGTGAGCATTAAGTTCATCATGTGCACTTTCACAATCCTGTTAAATTCATCATCATTTTACAGTATATCTGTAGCGTAACAAACTGCATGCTTCCCAAGTAGTAGAGGGAGAACCACAAATGCATCGCGTGACTCCAAATTTACCTCAATATCATGGTTATTATATCAATATTTGTGCATTTTAATTCATTTTAAGAAGATCCCACCTTCGCGGTCTAGCGTGTTTTCCTTTGTCAACATTTGGAACGTTTACTGACTAATCTGTTTCCATCAGGCCTGCCATTAAAATAAATATTCGACATGTAGACTTTACTCGCATAGAAAGGTTGGATGGAAATCTAGTGATGCACAACCGAGTTTTGAAATGTAACATTGTGTATTCTACTATTCTAACTCTCAACAGAGTTTTTTAAATTTATTTAAAAATCCAGAGTCCGGACATCGGTGTCCTCATAATGTATCTACTGTATGGCCCTGGTTAAACAGGATAACTTACTAACTGAATACAGAATGTTGACTGATATAAACGGTTGAATGAGTTTAGATTGTTGAAAGACTACTGTTACACCAAAATGAGCGTCTCTTCCAGTTAATAAAGAGAGTAAAGGGAGTACTATTTGTAGTGAATGTGTTCAGAAATATACAGTCCCTGAGATATACAAGTAAACAGATAATAAATAGATAACAAATAAACCACACATTACCTTGAGTTTACTAATACTTGGGTAATAATTAATTCAATTGAAGACAATATAGTGTGGTGCTTGATTTCATTATCAGCTATACATTGTATGACTCTATAAAATAAAACAATTCATGATTGTGTATGAAGAGCCAGACTTACCTTGCCCATTGGTGTGGTCTCAATGTTGGAAAGTCAAAAAGGTTCATGCCCAATTACCCTCTGGTACTTCAGGGCACAGCTCCATTCTTTTAGTGATCACTGGGTTGCTCCAGCAGGTCAGAGGCCTACCTCCTCCTTCCCTCTGAGATGTGGAGTCTTCTCTGTGGGTCTGACCTGACTTAGCCTACGCCCTCAGACACTTCATGGCCTAGCATTAATATAAGCAACTCCTCTCAGGTTTATCCATGTCACTACTTCCGCCAAAGTCGGTCCCTCTCCTTGTTCGGGCGGCATTCGGCGGTCAACGTCACCGGTCTTTTAGCCATCACCGATACACTTTTCATTTTCCATCTGTTTTGTCTTTGTTTTCTACACACCTGGTTTCTATCCCCCAATTACATGTTCATTACTTAACCCTCTGTTTCCCACATGTTAGTGTGCGTGTTTATTGATTGTTCATGGCGGTACTTGTCAGGTTATGTATTTACGCCTGTTATTTTCGAGTGACCGGTATTTCTCCGCACTTTGAGTATTGTCTGTATACTGGTGCTGTCTTGGAATTAAATACCTTGTACACTCATTTCTGCTCTCCTGCGCCTGATTCACTGCACCAGTTAACCACCGCCTGACAACCCAGCTAAAAACAAAAGTTCCCACAACTTGGAGAAAGTTCCCTTAAAAACCTCTTATACTCATGGGAATTGGCCTATAGGGCTAAATTTAAATATTTCTTACAGAGGAAGTATGGAATGCTTAACCATAGTAGCAATTGGAAGGGAACAGTTTGGAGATTATGGGGAAATTATTAAGGTGAGGACACAAACGTTCACCTGACACAAGACTGAATCCAAATATTACACTGTTTATTTTATGTGCATTTTACATTTACTGTACTTTTTGACGCATTTGTTGATAACAAAATCTTAAAATACTCCGGACACATTCAGTAACATGATATGAGTATTCTTGGAAAATGTGGGGTAAGTGCAACCTAAGACAAAACATGACAAGGGATTGAGTGAGATTTCTAACTTGTGATTCCAAGCGGACACACAACTCTCCAAAGTGTGTACAGTTCCTAAGTAATTTCATTGCACTTTTATGACTCAAAGAAGAATCTTCTGTCACGCCCTGGCCTTAGTATTCTTTGTTTTCTTTATTATTTTAGTTAGGTCAGGGTGTGACATGGGGAATGTTTGTGTTTTGTCTCGTTTTGGGTGGTTATATGGAAAAGGGGGTGTTGGGTTTAGTGTATGGGTTTGTGTTGAGTGAATGTTTCTAGGTATGTCTATGGTTGAGTGAATGTTCTAGGTATGTCTATGGTTGCCTGAGTGGTTCTCAATTAGAGACAGATGTTTTTCATTTGTCTCTGATTGGGAGCCATATTTTAGGCGGCCATAGGCATCATGTTTTTGTTGGGTCATTGTCTAGGTCTGTGTCTAGGTTGCATGTTTGCATTTTGTTCGGTTATAGCTTCACGGTCGTCTATTTGTTGTTTTGCTTCGTTCGTTCATCTCCTAAATAAAGAGAAGATGTATTTTTTACATGCTGCGCCTTGGTCCTCTCTCTCTCCCATGGTCGATCGTGACAGAATGACCCGACCACTCAGGACCAAGCAGCGTGAAAGGAGGGAGCCAGAGCCCGTTGTGCAGATACTGGAGGTGAGCAATGGGAAGGATACAGAGACTGTTAAGGATTTATTGAGGAGTTTGGAGGAGAGTGAAAAGAGGGAGCTGCTGTGTTGGTGCGTGAGGCACAACATCCACCCAACAGAGCGTGTGCGGGATGTGATGTTACCTGAGTCAGCTCTTCATGCTCGTTCTGAGTTGCGTGCTAACCGTCTGGGAATGACAGTCCCACGAACCAGGCCTCCTGTGTGCATTCCTAGTCCTACACCTCCTGTAACACCTTCCCGCCCCAGCCCAGTACCACCAGTTCCGGCACCACGCCCCAGGATTCTAGGGTGTCTCCAGAGCCCTGTTCGCATTGTTGCTTCTCCCCGCACTCGCCCTGAGGTGCGTGCCCTCATCCCGGTACCACCTGTGCCGGTACCACGCACTAGGCCTATAGTGCGCTTTGAGAGCCCAGTGTGTCCTGTTGCTGCTCCCCGCACTAGCCCTGAGATGTGTGTCCCCAGCCCGGTACCACCAGTTCCGGCACCACGCACGAGGCCTAATGTGCGTATCCAGGGTCCAGTATGCCCTGTTCCTTCTCCCCGCACTAGCCTTCAGGTGCGTGTCCCCAGCCCGGTACCACCAGTTCCGGCACCACGCACCAGGCCTATAGTGCGCCTCAGCCGGCCAGAGCTGCCCGTCTACCCAGTGCCATCTGAGTCACCCGTCTGCCCAGTGCCATCTGAGTCACCCGTCTGCCCAGTGCCATCTGAGTCACCCGTCTGCCCAGTGCCATCTGAGTCACCCGTCTGCCCAGTGCCATCTGAGTCACCCGTCTGCCCAGTGCCATCTGAGTCACCCGTCTGCCCAGTGCCATCTGAGTCACCCGTCTGCCCAGTGCCATCTGAGTCACCCGTCTGCCCAGTGCCATCTGAGTCACCCGTCTGCCCAGTGCCATCTGAGTCACCCGTCTGCCCAGTGCCATCTGAGTCACCCGTCTGCCCAGTGCCATCTGAGTCACCCGTCTGCCCAGTGCCATCTGAGTCACCCGTCTGCCCAGTGCCATCTGAGTCACCCGTCTGCCCAGTGCCATCTGAGTCACCCGTCTGCCCAGTGCCATCTGAGTCACCCGTCTGCCCAGTGCCATCTGAGTCACCCGTCTGCCCAGTGCCATCTGAGTCACCCGTCTGCCCAGTGCCATCTGAGTCACCCGTCTGCCCAGTGCCATCTGAGTCACCCGTCTGCCCAGTGCCATCTGAGTCACCCGTCTGCCCAGTGCCATCTGAGTCACCCGTCTGCCCAGTGCCATCTGAGTCACCCGTCTGCCCAGTGCCATCTGAGTCACCCGTCTGCCCAGTGCCATCTGAGTCACCCGTCTGCCCAGTGCCATCTGAGTCACCCGTCTGCCCAGTGCCATCTGAGTCACCCGTCTGCCCAGTGCCATCTGAGTCACCCGTCTGCCCAGTGCCATCTGAGTCACCCGTCTGCCCAGTGCCATCTGAGTCACCCGTCTGCCCAGTGCCATCTGAGTCACCCGTCTGCCCAGTGCCATCTGAGTCACCCGTCTGCCCAGTGCCATCTGAGTCACCCGTCTGCCCAGTGCCATCTGAGTCACCCGTCTGCCCAGTGCCATCTGAGTCACCCGTCTGCCCAGTGCCATCTGAGTCACCCGTCTGCCCAGTGCCATCTGAGTCACCCGTCTGCCCAGTGCCATCTGAGTCACCCGTCTGCCCAGTGCCATCTGAGTCACCCGTCTGCCCAGTGCCATCTGAGTCACCCGTCTGCCCAGTGCCATCCGAGTCACCCGTCTGCCCAGTGCCATCCGAGTCACCCGTCTGCCCAGTGCCATCCGAGTCACCCGTCTGCCCAGTGCCATCCGAGTCACCCGTCTGCCCAGTGCCATCCGAGTCACCCGTCTGCCCAGTGCCATCCGAGTCACCCGTCTGCCCAGTGCCATCCGAGTCACCCGTCTGCCCAGTGCCATCCGAGTCACCCGTCTGCCCAGTGCCATCCGAGTCACCCGTCTGCCCAGTGCCATCCGAGTCACCCGTCTGCCCAGTGCCATCCGAGTCACCCGTCTGCCCAGTGCCATCCGAGTCACCCGTCTGCCCAGTGCCATCCGAGTCACCCGTCTGCCCAGTGCCATCCGAGTCACCCGTCTGCCCAGTGCCATCCGAGTCACCCGTCTGCCCAGTGCCATCCGAGTCACCCGTCTGCCCAGTGCCATCCGAGTCACCCGTCTGCCCAGTGCCATCCGAGTCACCCGTCTGCCCAGTGCCATCCGAGTCACCCGTCTGCCCAGTGCCATCCGAGTCACCCGTCTGCCCAGTGCCATCCGAGTCACCCGTCTGCCCAGTGCCATCCGAGTCACCCGTCTGCCCAGTGCCATCCGAGTCACCCGTCTGCCCAGTGCCATCCGAGTCACCCGTCTGCCCAGTGCCATCCGAGTCACCCGTCTGCCCAGTGCCATCCGAGTCACCCGTCTGCCCAGTGCCATCCGAGTCACCCGTCTGCCCAGTGCCATCCGAGTCACCCGTCTGCCCAGTGCCATCCGAGTCACCCGTCTGCCCAGTGCCATCCGAGTCACCCGTCTGCCCAGTGCCATCCGAGTCACCCGTCTGCCCAGTGCCATCCGAGTCACCCGTCTGCCCAGTGCCATCCGAGTCACCCGTCTGCCCAGTGCCATCCGAGTCACCCGTCTGCCCAGTGCCATCCGAGTCACCCGTCTGCCCAGTGCCATCCGAGTCACCCGTCTGCCCAGTGCCATCCGAGTCACCCGTCTGCCCAGTGCCATCCGAGTCACCCGTCTGCCCAGTGCCATCCGAGTCACCCGTCTGCCCAGTGCCATCCGAGTCACCCGTCTGCCCAGTGCCATCCGAGTCACCCGTCTGCCCAGTGCCATCCGAGTCACCCGTCTGCCCAGTGCCATCCGAGTCACCCGTCTGCCCAGTGCCATCCGAGTCACCCGTCTGCCCAGTGCCATCCGAGTCACCCGTCTGCCCAGTGCCATCCGAGTCACCCGTCTGCCCAGTGCCATCCGAGTCACCCGTCTGCCCAGTGCCATCCGAGTCACCCGTCTGCCCAGTGCCATCCGAGTCACCCGTCTGCCCAGTGCCATCCGAGTCACCCGTCTGCCCAGTGCCATCCGAGTCACCCGTCTGCCCAGTGCCATCCGAGTCACCCGTCTGCCCAGTGCCATCCGAGTCACCCGTCTGCCCAGTGCCATCCGAGTCACCCGTCTGCCCAGTGCCATCCGAGTCACCCGTCTGCCCAGTGCCATCCGAGTCACCCGTCTGCCCAGTGCCATCCGAGTCACCCGTCTGCCCAGTGCCATCCGAGTCACCCGTCTGCCCAGTGCCATCCGAGTCACCCGTCTGCCCAGTGCCATCCGAGTCACCCGTCTGCCCAGTGCCATCCGAGTCACCCGTCTGCCCAGTGCCATCCGAGTCACCCGTCTGCCCAGTGCCATCCGAGTCACCCGTCTGCCCAGTGCCATCCGAGTCACCCGTCTGCCCAGTGCCATCCGAGTCACCCGTCTGCCCAGTGCCATCCGAGTCACCCGTCTGCCCAGTGCCATCCGAGTCACCCGTCTGCCCAGTGCCATCCGAGTCACCCGTCCGCCAGCCCGGATCAGCCGGGGCCGCCCGCCAGCCCGGATCAGCCGGGGCCGCCCGCCAGCCCGGATCAGCCGGGGCCTTCCGCCAGCCCGGATCAGCCGGGGCCTTCCGCCAGCCAGGATCAGCCGGATCCGTCAGCCAGCCATGAGCAGTCGGATCCGTCAGCCAACCATGAGTCATCCAGCTAGGATCCGTCCCTCAGTCCGGAGCTGCCGTCCCTCAGTCCGGAGCTGCCGTCCCTCAGTCCGGAGCTGCCGTCCCTCAGTCCGGAGCTGCCGTCCCTCAGTCCGGAGCTGCCCCTTAGTCCGGTGCTGCCCCTTAGTCCGGTGGGGTTAAGGTGGAGGGTGGCCATTTGGAGGAGGCTACGGAGGCGGGTAGTGACTATGGTGGGGACCACGACCAGTGCCGGAGCCGCCGCCGTGGACGGTTCGCACCTTAAGGGGGGGGGTTTATGTCACGCCCTGGCCTTAGTATTCTTTGTTTTCTTTATTATTTTAGTTAGGTCAGGGTGTGACATGGGGAATGTTTGTGTTTTGTCTCGTTTTGGGTGGTTATATGGAAAAGGGGGTGTTGGGTTTAGTGTATGGGTTTGTGTTGAGTGAATGTTTCTAGGTATGTCTATGGTTGAGTGAATGTTCTAGGTATGTCTATGGTTGCCTGAGTGGTTCTCAATTAGAGACAGATGTTTTTCATTTGTCTCTGATTGGGAGCCATATTTTAGGCGGCCATAGGCATCATGTTTTTGTTGGGTCATTGTCTAGGTCTGTGTCTGTGTCTAGGTTGCATGTTCGCATTTTGTTCGGTTATAGCTTCACGGTCGTCTATTTGTTGTTTTGCTTCGTTCGTTCATCTCCTAAATAAAGAGAAGATGTATTTTTTACACGCTGCGCCTTGGTCCTCTCTCTCTCCCATGGTCGATCGTGACATCTTCACCTATTAGGTGCTTTTTTTGAGCTGTCCTAGCTGTGTGGTTCAGGAACTAGAGCAAGCACACTTGTAGTTGTTTTGTTTGGAACACAACCCTGCGTCCCCGTCATCACACAATTACTATTGCTGTTTACGCAATCCAAAAACAGACCATTATAAATTGCATCTGGGTCAGGTGGGCATAATTTGATAGCTTGTTCTATTGTTGACACCACTTAATACATTATAAAACGTGACTTTACAGTGTTAGGCTTTCACAAAACAATTCAGAAAAGCAGATTGTAATTTTGGTGTGCGTAGAATGGAGTCATGAGTGCAATCAGATGTGTGGTCCGTGGCAAATTCTCTTCACAATACAACAAACACAGGCTCATTCTGTTCAAGACAACTCAGGGTATAACGCCATGTCATCTTGTAACTAAATCAAGCATAGTGATCATCAACATTGACACTATATTACATACGTTTTATGATATGGAAATGCAAAGTGCAAATTTAGTCGGGTGTCTGGCTGTGCGTGTATGACATCAACGTGGTATTTATCATAACATTCAACGTCTCATCTTTAATACATTTTTTTAAAAATGGCAAAAGTCACACAATTAGTGGGAGGGATGGGGAAAACGTATTGTCGCGCGTGGTGCTCCAGTTCAGAAGAGCTGTCAGTCGAAACCCATACAGAGCTGTGAAGCGGAGACCCTGAGCTCTGACATCCTGTATAGCATGTTACTGTATAGACACTACGTTCTAATTTAGGCACTTATCAATGTCCAAATCTACCATCATTATAACCTACCGTTTCCATCCATAGGAATGTTCCAGTGACGTACAAGGACAGTTTCCAGGAGTACATTCCCTTAACGTCAAACAGAACTTACCCAGAACTTGGTTACAATGTTCTCAGAATATTCCAAATGAATGTTCTACACACATTTCATGGGAACGTTGCAAGAACAGTAATCCATCCCACCGCATTTACACAGAACATGGATGCCATGTTCTCCGAATATAAGATATTAATGTTCTAGACATGTTTCGTGGGAACGTTGCATGAACATTCATGTGTATCAGTGGTCAGGACTTTGCCTGATGGTCCCAAAGAAATGTTCTCGAAAGTTAAAAAAAATATAGTTCCATCATTATAGATCACCCCTTCTTACTGTGGCCGAGCGTATCAAGGAGCGGAACCATTCAGAGCTCTTTGTTGACAAGGTTAGGAACACTCACACAACACTCTAAACTTACATTTTTGACACATATGATTCCATTGTGCTCGTTAATTTATTCAATGTCCTCCCATGGGATTTGAACTGACAACCTCTTAGTTCACACCCTTTCGATTTTCCTGCTACACCACCACGTCGGTGCCAGTTACCAATTAACCTGACTAGTCCCTCGTCATTGATTTGATGTATTTATTTCAGCAATTTTAGGACTTATTGGAATGTTGTCTGATGTTGGTGGGGCAAATAACCCTGTTTTAATATTACTCCTGAACCGCTATGATCATTAAAAATGTTTTTATTGAGTGTACTATTAACAGAGCTGAGATTTACTTCAAACTGCATTCACCCTATTGTTTACACCTATCCAGTCGTTTCAGATCTACACAAGTGCCTAGGGAGAAGGGGTTAGGGTTCACTTCTGGATAAGGCCTATTAAGCACATGCACTAGTGATATTCCTTATTGAGACAGCTGGTGGACTGGGTTTGAGAACTGCAGAGGGAGTCACACTACTCTCATGTTCTTAGCAATATACTGTATGTTATCATTATTTTCAACACCCTTAACTGGTTTAATTCAAATATGTTTCTCATTGAAAGATGGGAATCTGTAGGATTACCCCCTAAACACAAATTATGACCACATTTCCAGTACCTTTCAACAATGATCAGTATTTATTAATTAAATGAAGCTGAGCATCATTCCATTGTCTTCTTGAAATGCACTTTGAATTAAATCTCAGCTCTGTTAAAAGTACACTCAAGAAAAACTATTTTATTGAACATAGTGATTCAGGAGTAACGTTAAAACAGGGTAAAATGCCTAACCAACATTAGACCATGATACAGAAAGCCCTAAAATTGTTATAATAAGTCAATCAAATCAAGAATGAGAGAACAGTCAGATTAACTGGTAACTGACACAGATAAGGTAGCATTGTAGAAAGATTGGAATGCTGTGAACTGAGAGGTTGTGAGTTCAAATCCCAAATGAGGACATGCTGAATAATAATTACTATGAACATGCACAATGTAATTGTGTGGATTAAATATTCTACTCAGAAAACTGGACACAGGAATGTTCCAATGAAATGTGTCTAGAACATTAATGTTGAATATTCTGAGAACACGGCAAACCTGTTCTGTTTGACTTTCAGAGAATGTTCTCCTAACTCTAACGCCTGAAAAAATACCTCAGACAAGGGGCTAGGTCAGTGGCAGATCTACACTTGATCCAGTCACAAACTGAACCTTCCCCCTACTTGGACTGACAGATTCTACAACAGCCCATATGCCTTACTTTGTTAGACTGCTTAACTGTAATATTATATACTGCATCTCTTATCATTTTTTTATTTGGACACTCAAACGTCTGGTGAACACTACGGTTAACATTACAAAAACATTCTCTCTCCCTAGAATTGTTAGCTGGGTCAAATCAAATCAAATTGTATTTGTCACATACACATGGTTAGCAGATGTTAATGCGAGTGTAGCGAAATGCTTGTGCTTCTAGTTCCCGACCATGCATTAATATCTAACAAGTAATCTAACAATTTCACAACACCTTATACACACACGTGTAAAAGGAATGAAAAATAATATGTAGATAAAAATATATGGATGAGCGATGGCCGAACGGCATTGGCAAGATGCAGTAGATGGTATAGAGTACATTATATACATATGAGATGAGTAATGTAGGGTATGTAAACATTATATAAAGTGGCATTGTTTAAAGTGGCTAGTGATACATTTATTACATCCAATTTTTTATTATTAAAGAGGCTAGAGATTTGAGTCAGTATGTGGGCAGCAGCCACTCAATGTTAGTGATGGCTGTTTAACAGTCTGATGGCCTTGAGACAGAAGCTGTTTTTCAGTCTCTCGGTCCCAGCTTTGATGCACCTGTACTGACCTCGCCTTCTGGATGATAGCGGGATGAACAAGCAGTGGCTTGGGTGGTTGCTGGTCTTGATGATCTTTATGGCCTTCCTGTGACATCGGGTGGTGTAGGTGTCCTGGAGGGCAGGTAGTTTGACCCCGGTGATGCGTTGTGCAGACCTCACTACCCGCTGGAGAGTCTTACGGTTGTGGGCGGAGCAGTTGCCGTACCAGGCGGTGATACAGCCCAGGCGGTGATACAGGGGGACCATTTCAGTTTGTCTGTGATGTGTACTCTGAAGAACTTAAATCTTTCCACCTCCTCCACTACTGTCCCGTCGATGTGGATAGGGGGGTGCTCCCTCTGCTGTTTCCTGAAGTCCACGATCATCTCCTTTGTTTTGTTGACATTGAGTGTGAGGTTATTTTCCTGACACCACACTCTGAGGGCCCTCACCTCCTCCCTGTAGGCCGTCTCGTCGTTGTTGCTAATCAAGTCTACCACTGTAGTGTCGTCTGCAAACTTGATGATTGAGTTGGAGGCATGCATGGCCACACAGTCATGGGTGAACAGGGAGTACAGGAGAGGGCTGAGAACTCACCCTTGTGGGGCCCCAGGGTTAAATATCAGCGGGGTGGAGATGTTGTTTCCTACCCTCACCACCTGGGGGCGGCCCGTCAGGAAATCTAGGACCCAGTTGATGACGAGTTTGGAGGGTACTATGGTGTTAAATGCTTAGCTGTAGTCGATGAACAGCATTCTTACATAGGTATTCCTCTTGTCCAGATAGGTTAGGGCAGTGTGCAGTGTGATTGCGATTGCATCATCTGTGGACCTATTGGGGCGGTAAGCAAATTGGAGTGGGTCTAGTGTGTCAGGTAGGGTGGAGGTGATATGGTCCTTGACTAGTCTCTCAAAGCACTTCATGATGACGGAAGTGAGTGCTACGGGGCGATAGTCATTTAGCTCAGTTACCTTAGCTTTCTTGGGAACAGGAACAATAGTGGCCCTCTTGAAGCATGTGTGAACAGCAGACTGACATAAGGATTGATTGAATATGTCTGTAAACACACCAGCCAGCTGGTCTGCGCATGCTCTGAGGAAAGCGGCTAAGGATGCCGTCTGGGCCGGCAGCCTTGCAAGGGTTAACACGTTTAAATGTTTTACTCGCGTTGGCTGCAGTGAAGGAGAGCCCGCATGTTTTGGTAGCGGGCCGTGTCGGTGGCACTGTATTGTCCTCAAAGCGAGCAAAGAAGTTGTTTAGTTTGTCTGGGAGCAAGACATCGTGGTCCGCGACGGGGCTTGTTTACTTTTTGTAGTCCGTGATTGACTGTAGACCCTGCCACATACCTCTCGTGTCTGAGCCGTTGAATTGCAACTCTACTTTGTCTCTATACTGACGGTTAGCTTGTTTGATTGCCTTGCGGAGAGAATAGCTACACTGTTTGTATTTGGTCATATTTCCGGTCACCATGCCCTGATTAAAAGCAGTGGTTCGCGCTTTCAGTTTTGCGCGAATGTTGCCATCAATCCACGGTTTCTGGTTGGGAAAGGTTTTAATAGTCGCTGTGGGTAGAACATCACCGATGCACTTGCTAATAAACTCGCTCACCGAATTACTCATCAATGTTATTGTCCGACGCTATGCGGAACATATCCCAGTCCACGTGATCGAAGCAATCTTGAAGCGTGGTATCCGATTGGTCGGACCAGCGTTGAACAGACCTGAGCACGGGCGTTTCCTGTTTTAGTTTCTGTCTATAGGCTGGGAGCAACAAAATGGAGTCGTGGTCAGATTTTCCGAAAGGAGGGCGGGGTAGGGCTTTGTATGCGTCGCGGAAGTTAGAGTAACAATGATCCAGGGTTTTGCCAGCCCATTCGATATGCTGATAAAATTTAGGGAGCCTTGTTTTCAGATTAGCCTTGTTAAAATCCCCAGCTACAATATGTGGTTTCCAGTTAACATAGTCCAATGAAGTTCTTTCAGGGCCGTCGATGTGTCTGCTTGGGGGGGGGGGATATACGCGATTGTGATTATAATCGAAGAGAATTCTCTTGGTAGACAATGCCGTCATAACCTGTAGCCTATTAATAGGCCTATTTGGGAGGTGCATAAGGAAGGTAGATCTGGATACAGGAACGAGGGTAGCGCAGCCTAAAAGTTACAACTTTTAAAAACGTATATTAATATAGTGCAATAATGAAACTAGAATGGTTTTTAAAAAATCAGAGAAAATAGCACCGTTAAATCAGCTTAAAATCAAAGTCACGAACAGCTGGGAAATGATGATTGATGCGCCGATGATGATAATCTGCTTCTGTGATGCACTGCTACCAATGAATGAATGAATGGATGGATGGATGGATGGATGGATGGATGGATGGATGGATGAAAACTACATTTCTCAGGTCTCGTGTACGTCACACTCGCATCCCGAGTTGACAAATGCCTAATCGTCTTTTTGTGTAAAGGTTTGTTTATGGTTAGCGCTGAAAAGGCAAAAGCATAATGGTGATGGACAGCCTCTGATGACAGCTAATGGCAGAAGTGGATTTGTTGTTTGAGTCTTATGGAGCGTTCAGTAGAGTTGATGGAAGTGAGTTGAAGACTGACTGGAAAATTGAGAAAAAGGGATAAAGTTGCAAATAAAGATGAGCCTCGGTCTAATCCCACTGGGAAAGAACTGGTTGCATCAACGTTGTCTCCACGTCATTTGAACAAACAAGTTCAATGTGATGACGTTGAATCAACATAGAAACTGATTGGATTTGCAAAAAGTCATCAATGCAAGGGAAAGTCTTATTTTCACCCAACTTCTAACCTAAATCCAGTGACTTCGTACTTTTTTTGGGGTCACGTTGAATTAACTTTATATGGCAACTGAACCAGATGTAAATCATAACTAGACAATGAACTGACATCTGTGTCCAGTACTATGTTGCCTCATTCCTTGTTAGAGTTCGATTCATCGATAAGGATGCATTTTTGGGAGACCCAATTGCTGTTGCACAGATGGAGGACGCATTGGGAAAAGTGGAGTCGGCCAGCATTACCAGTAGTGTTATGGTGTTGATTTATTTTTTCATAAGAACAAAAGGAAAGTGCATTGTGGCTGGGGAAATTATGGGAGTATGAAGTGGAAAGCTTTGACTTTCTGAGCAGGGCAACGGCAAAAAGGTGTCATCTCTGGCGTCTCGGTGGAAATTGAGGCTCAATGTCATAATCACCACGTACCAGGTCCGGGAGTAGTGGAGGCACGTCGCTTGAACTTTATGGTGGATGGAAGGAAGAAGGAAAACCTACCCGTGTTATTGCTATTTGATGAAGAGTTTCTCCCGAAACATGAAAAGCTGGGGTATATGAGATACGCAGTGAAAGCTTTTTTAAACATGCCGTTGCAATGTCGTAATTACAAAAAGTTTGCCGACGTGGCAGGTGTGTGCAGACGGAATAAATATGTTGTTGAAGAGTCAGTGGATACACGATGATGCAATTGTGGTGGGAACCACGTTCCCGAGTTTAGTAGGGCCCTGTAAGTGTGAAGGAGGTCGAAATAGCAAGAATCAGGGCTGTCCAGCAGGTCTCCTATGTGGAGGAAGTGCAATTTTGGGCGGCAGGTAGCCTAGTGGTAAGAGCATTGGGCCAGTAACCGAAAGGTACCTGGATTGAATCCCAGAGCTGACAAGGCAGCCCCTGAACAAGGCAGTTCCCCGCTAGGCCGTCATTGTAAATAAGAATTTGTTCTTAACTGACTTGCCTAGTTAAATAAAGGTTAAAAAAAATGTCAGCCTGCAGAACATCTTGTTAATCCAGAAATACAGACAGTGAAGAAGGTAGATTTCATTGCGCAGGTGATAAACTGTACTGGCCAAACAAATAAGAAATCAAAGAAACTGGATATAATTGTGAATGTGGCTAAAATGTTTAATGGATATCCAGGTCTTCACAACCAACATTTTGCAGGGAATACGGTCAGATGATCTTCCCTCACCTCAGACCCCAGAGCCTGTAGGGCTCTGCGTATACATTTTAATCTGAATAAAGGAGTACATAGATTTTTGTGTATGTTCGATTTTTTTCTTCACCCTTTCCCTATTTCCCCGTGATTTTTCTGCATTAAAGTTCGCCAGTTTTCACCCCACACAGTAGGTGGCGGCATAATACCAGAGCAGCAGCCTGTGACGAGCTAGCGAAAATAGCATCAAATCTAACTACACCTTCGGAAAGAGTACGGGGTGAAACAAGTTAAGAAACCTAAGCTAAATTGCTCGCCGCCAAAATGCAGATAACACTGAAAACTCTCCAACAGCAGACATTTAAAATCGACATAGACGCAGAGGAGACGGTGAGTTGAAACCATGCATTTGTTGAAGGGGTGGAGTACTTCGTCTAACTTACCGTTGCGTTGGCTAACAAGCTAAGCTAACTTGCATTCTTAGCTAGTTTGACATGGCTGGCTAACGTTAGCAAAGCAACTTCAACATGTTTAAGTCCCCAGTCAAGTAACTAGATAACGTTGGTAAGTTTCTTAGTAACGTTACTTAACAAAGTAGGTTGTTCGTTACTGCAAATACACCTATTAGGATTTTATGTTGGCAAAAACTGGTAGTGGTAGTGTACACGGTAGCTGACTAATGCTAGCATTAGCTGGTTAAGTGTTGGTAGTTAGCTATCTAATTGTCTCAAGTTTCTCAACCTCAACTAATTGTTAGCTAACTAGCAATGGCTAATTCAATAACTTTTGCCATGGATAGCCACAATGCGCCTTAACGATATATATTTATTCAAAACGACAACTTTCGAGTTTAGCGTAGTTAGCTAACTAGCTAGCAATGTATTCTAACGTTAGCTAGCTAGTTAGCTAAACAGCTGCTGCCTCACGTGTTTTATGAAGCAGTTGGAAAGTTTATTAGCTAACCTAGCTAAATGTAGATAATCCAGATAATTGATCCATATAACGTTACTGTAGCGATCTAACTACGTTTGACACCCCCGTAACTAACTAGATATTGTTGGCATTTGATTGTTATTAGCGAGGCGAATGTTAGCGAACGTCGTTATCTAACGTTAGTGCAGAGACATCTCCTCAGCCCGAGTCATTGACCGTGGCCTATTGGCGTGACCCAGAATTCTGAGAAGTTGTCAATCACAAACTGTTTTTATTTTAGACAGGGTGTAGATAGTTGCCAAGTATTAGTATTATAAGACCTCTTTCAGAGAACTCAGGCACCAGACTTTGAATGTTTAATTGGTTTCTTAGCGATCTCTTTTAGCCTAAACATCAGCCATTTAACCAGTAAACTGAGACATATCATATGCTTCTCGCAATGGACTTCGTTCTCTTTATGATTTTTGTCTGTCGTCTTCTCTCTCTTTACAGGTAAAAACCTTAAAGGAAAAAATTGAGAATGAGAAGGGAAAAGATGGTTTTCCGGTTGCTGGACAGAAGTTGATATATGCAGGTACAGTTTCAGTCTTTTATTCCCCTGCTCTCTGTTTTGGCAGTTTGAGGACGGATAGAAATGCTAAAGTCGTTGAGCTGTCACAATATAATTGCATGTCTGTGTTGGCTTGTCCTGTGGCATCTCAATGTTTTCATGTAATTATGTTACGGGAATGCCGATTGCAGCAATAGTGTTCAATCTGTCTATGTGGCATGTTAATGTTTCTTCACCACTATGAATTAACCTTATAGGTGATGGGGATAGGTTTCTGGCAATTTCCATGGCAAAGAATGTCAGGGTTATTGTGAAATTGTCGGTTGATAAATTAATATCTTCATGTTTGTTGCTTGAAGGGAAAATCCTAAATGATGACACAGCCCTCAAGGAGTATAAGATTGATGAGAAGAACTTTGTGGTCGTCATGGTGGCAAAGGTAAGGGATTAGAAATGTTGTGATTTGTCCATGAAATGAAATGCCCTTCATTGGGGTGGAGACCTCTGAATACATAACATAGGCTTCACTATTTTCAAATCCATCATAAACATGACACACACACACACACACACACACACACACACACACACACACTGTGACAACCACTTATAATGGCAGATGGACTTAATTAACTTTACATGTCATTGGACGTGTGTGTAGCTTGACTGTGTGTGTTCACCTTGAAGCAATATTTTCCCAGACCTGTCACATGCACCTCAATATCACTAAGAAGACAGAATGCAGATTAAGTCCCACTGTGCGGAGTGGATTGCAATCTGTTACATCTCCGCTCCCTATGCTCACAGGTGCAGCAACAGTTCATGTAATGGAGTGTCTCACCGCGGAGCTACAATATGTGCCTTCTGCACAGTTTGAATGTCTATAGTGATAATTGACAAGAGGTTGTGGCCTTGAAATATTCCTGTGTATGGGATGGTAGAATCTTCTAATATTTTTAAAGCTACAGTATGCTTATCTTTCTATATTTTCTTTGTTCAAAAGCTCCAAGTCGGTAGTGGTCATCCAATGTGATTCAACAGTAACAATATTGTGCCTCCAGCCTACCTGAATCGCTTGTATTCGATTTCCCTGTCAGGTCGGTTTTTCCCACCAGATTTAACGCTGTGCGTAATGAATGACGGGTTTCCGCCACAAGTTCATTGACTGAGACAGGTGGAAGATCTAAATTGCATACTCCTAGCGTCGTCTCCTTCTCAAAACCCATTGGATGAAAAAGTCAGAGGTCCCGCCCCTCTGACCTTCTCCACCAATGGGTTTTGAGAAGGAGACGACACAAGGAGGAGTAAGCTATTGAGAATCTCTGAAACTGAAGAGAAATGGGACGTCTATGTCCACACTTCGCTAGTGGAGATATATGGCAAATATGGGGAGAGAGTGACATGTCCCTATAACCCAAAGTAACCTGGAACTTTGTAGAGCCAACAGGCAAAAAAGGGAAAACAAAAGAGCCTGGGCCAAGACGAGAGTGAACCTCGGATTTGTGCTAACAAACTGGAAAGGGCTAGCTCCATTGCTAAGGGATTCAAAACCGACCAAGATATTTTTCTCCTGAAACAGTAAGACATAGTTAGCTTGCTAATATATAATTCTAGATATAAAGTAATATGTCACTTTTGCTATTTAGTTGTAAATATGTATGTAAGTGTTATAGCTACTATGGATGACTTGTTTTCAAGCCACATTGGCAGCTAGCTAGTTTAACTAGCTACGTTGTTTGCTAGTTGATTGCGCCATTGGTTTGTTTCATTTGTATAAAATGTTGCTTTACTATTTAGTTGTAATAAGCTATGACTATATGCACCTTTGACCTTGTTATTTCTGTGGTCTGAAAGCCACCCATCTGATTAGCTAGCTAGCTTCTTCGCACTACTGTACTGGCACGGAATAGCCATGATCATTATTTGACAACAAAGCTCTAGATAGAAAATATCGTTGAACCAACACTTTGCTGCATTTTCAGTTATGAAAGGGATCAATCGACATCAACGCCTACCAAAAGTTGTCTTTCCAGCGCCATCATTGTTGATTATTGCTGCAGACTCAGATCATTAAGCAGAAACTTTAGCAAGGACAACAGTATTTCCCCTATCTGGCCAAGATTTGACCTAATAATACAGTGGACATCTTCTAGTGCTAGGTATCTACACTGAACAAAAATACAAATGCAACATGACACGCTTTCAAAGATTTTACGGAGTTACAGTTCAAATAAGGAAATCAGTCAATTGAAATAAATTCATTAGACCCTAATCTATGGATTCCACATCTCTGGGAATACAGGTATGCATCTGTTGGTCACATACAGTTCCTTCGGAAAGTATTTGGATCCCATGACTTTTTCCACATTTTGTTACGTTATAGCCTTATTCTAAAGTAACTAAAAAATAAATAATCCTCAGCTATACCCCATAGTGAGAAAGCGAAAAACAGGTTTTGAATTTTTAGCAAATGTATTAAAGAAATACCTTATTTACATAACTATTCAGACCCTTTGCTATGAGACTCGAAATTGAGTTCAGGTGCATCCTGTTTCCACTGATCATCCTTTAGATGTTTTTAAAACTTGATTGGAGTCCACCTATGGTAAATTCAATTGACTGAGCTTGATTTGGAAAGGCACACAACTGTCTGTAAAAGGCACAACAGCACGCTTGGAGTTGGCCAAAAGGCACCTAAAGGACTCTCAGACCATGATAAATTAGATTATCTGGTCTGATAAAGCCAAGATTGAACTCTGGCCTAAATGCCAAGCGTCACGTCTGGAGGAAACTGGCATCATCCCTACGGTGAAGTATGGTGATGTTTTTCAGCGGCAGGGACTGAGGGACTGGGACACTAGTCAGGATCGAGGGAAAGATGAATATAGCAAAGTACAGAGATCCTTGACAAAAACTCTCAGACCACGCTTCCCATCCAACCTGACATCTTGAGAGGATCTGCAGAGAAGAATGGGAGAAACTCCCCAAATACAGGTGTGCCAGGCTTGTACCGTCATACCCAAGATAACTCAAGGCTGCAGTCGCTGCCAAGGTGCTTCACAAAGTACCCTGTAAAGGGTCTGAATACTTATGTAAATTTCAGTTTTTAGTTTTATAAATTAGCAAAAAGGTCAGCCTGTTTTTGCTTTGTCATTTTGGGGTATTGTGTGTGTGTGTGTGTGTATATATTGAGGGAACTTTAATTAAAAAAAAAAAAAAAATCAATTGTAGAATAAAGCTGTAACGTAACAAAATGTGGAAAGTCAAGGGGTCTGAAAACATTCTGAAGACACTGTATACCTTAACAGGTAGGGGTATGGATCAGAAAACCAGTCAGTATCTGGTGTGACCACCATTTGCCTCATGCATTGCGACACATCTCCTTCACATAGAGTTGATCAGGCTGTTGATTGTGGCCTGTGGAATGTTGTCTCACTCCTCTTCAATGGCTGTGCGAAGTTTCTGGATGTTGGCGGGAATTGGAACACGCTGTCGTACATGTTCATCCAGAGCATCCCAAACATGCTCAATTGTTGACTTGTCTGAGTATGCAGGCCATGGAACTGGGACATTTTCTGCATCCAGAAATTGTGTATAGGTCCTTGCTACATGGGGCTGTGCATTATCATGCTGAAACATGAGGTGGATGAATGGCACGACAATGGGCCTCAGGTTCTCATAACTGAATCTCTGCATTCAAATTGCCAAAGATTAAAATGCATTTGCGAGTGCGACACCCTAGGCTGGTAGGGAGTGAGGGACATTAAGCGCTTAGAATTTTAAACGTTTTGTTTTAAATCATTAGTCTATAAATTGCGCATGTAGGCTATGACTTAGAATTCAATACAAATTAAACAAATTCCTTATTAGGCTCAGTCAACAGTGCCTTTTTGAATTCATTTTTAGAAACATGAGTTTGGCCAGTTTATGGCTTCAGGCTCATGCGATGGTGCCTGGAGAGCAGGCCAGCAGCGGAGAATATCCTCTCCGTGCTTGCAGAGCCACTGGGGATGCTAAACACACTTTTGGCCACTCTTGTCACTCAGGGCAGGGATGCATTTTATTATTATAATATACATCTATAGGTAGGTTTTTAGGCAAAATAACCCAATCAAAACGGAAAACTCCTTAAGTTGGAATATGCGCTACATTGACAATTTAGCTACCTATCTTGTTCCTTCCTTTTATTATGTAGACCATCATGCTTTCAGCAGACTGTCTTTTTCAGATTCCATTGATTCTTTAGTTGTGGACATTACATCACCGCACTCCCGCTCTTGGTCCTCATCTTTTTAAGTCACCTTGATTTTTGCACCTGTGTGTTTTTAGTTTCTTTATGAAAATAAACTACAAATGCATGCTGGGCTTAGCATTCCCTGAGCTCATGAAGTGAGCGCTATTTGAGTGGTCGAGAAGGCCGACCTTCCGGCCTTTGGGAGTCTCGCTCGGCGCTCCAGTCAAAGTGGGCACGTTCTGCTCCTCACTCCTCTCACCTACTCTGACTCCTACCGTCTAACCGCTAGTAGCCTTGAAACACAGCATTTATTAGCAGTTCAGCACATCGGCATTTCTCGCACTGTTACACAAAATCAAGATCAACCTTTAGCATCGTAGACATTGATTGTCTGTAACCAAACTGACGACAAACTCTGTTGGCAGATGGTTGTTCTAGCTAGCCACATGCTAACCTGAGTGCTACTAATAGCAGCAGTAAATTCCAATAATGGCTAACAAACATTGGCTACCATCAATGTTCCATCCCAGGGACTGCCACGCAGAAGAAATATCAGCTTGCACGAGATTGAACTTCATTCAACTTTCTAGAGTTTTCCCCGTTAAAACCTTTAACGTTTCCCTTTACTGTGGGAATTGTGATCGAATCAACGTAATATTAGCTACTTTCAATGCAACGTAACAAAACAAACTATGCAAGACTTAGTTTTGCAGACTAACTATGCAAGAGATTTTGTTGTAGGCATAATGCATCGGAGTAGGATTCTATTGCATTGACAGGCACCACTCAAGCCCGTACTCTACACAGACCGACGCACCATAACCAATCAGCGCTGCAGTATGCCTACAGTACCAGTCAAAAGTTTGGACACACCTACTCATTTAAGTTTTTTTTTTGTTTGTTTGTTTTTTTCTACATTGTAGAATTATAGTGAAGACATCACAACTATGAAATAACACACATGGAATCATGTAGTAACCAAAAAAGTGATAAACGAATCAAAATATATTTGAGATTCTTCAAAGTAACCAGCCTTTGCCTTGATGCGCTTTGCACGCTCTTGGCATTCTCCCAACCAGCTTCATGAAGTAGTTACCTGGAATGCATTTCAATTGACAGGTGTCCCTTAAGTTAATTTGTGGAATTTCTTTCTTTCCTTAATGCGTTTGAGCCATTCAGTTGTGTTGCGACAAGGTAGGGGCGGTATACAGAAGATAGCCCTATTTGGTAAAAGACCAAGTCCATATTATGGCAAGAAAAGCTCAAGTAAGCAAAGAGAAATGATAGTATCATTATTTTAAGACATGGTCAGTCAATAACAAAAATGTCCAGAACTTTTGAACGTTTCTTCAAGTGCAGTTGCAAAAACCATCAAGCACTATGATAACTGGCTCTCATGAGGACCGCCATAGGAAAGGAAGACCCAGAGTTACCTCTGCTGCAGAGGATGAGTTCATTAGTTAACTGAACCTCAGATTCCAGCCAAATAAATGCTTCACAGAGTTCAAGTACCAGACACATCTCAACATCAACTGTTCAGATGAGACTGTGAGGATCAGGCCTTCATGGTCGAATTGCTGCGAAGAAACCACTACAGAAGGACAACAATAAGAAGCTGGCCGAGAAACACAAGCAATTTACATTAGGCCGATGGAAATCTGTCAGTTGGTCTGATGAGTCCAAATTTTGGGTTCCACCGCCGTGTCTTTGTGAGACGCAGAGTATGTGAACGGATGATCTCCTGTCGGGTTTATTTTGAATTCAAGGCACACTTAACCAGCATGTCTACCACAGCATTCTGCAGCGATGCGCCATCCCATGTGGTTTGCGCTATCATTTGTTTTTCAACAGGACAATGACCCAACACACCTTCAGGCTGTGTAAGGGCTATTTGACTAAGATATGGAGTGCTGCATCAGATGATCTGGCCTCCAAAAACACCTGACTTCTATCCGTTTGGGATGAGTTGGTAAAAATAAAGAACTAATGAGTAGGTGTCAACTTGGTACACCTACTCATTAGTTCTTTATTTTTACTATTTTCTACATTGTAGAACAGCGAAGACGTCAAACCTAAACATAACTGTTATTTCAGTAACCATTAAAAAAAAAATGTTTTTAATGGTTAAACAAATCTAAATATATTTTATATTTTGAGATACTTCAAAGTAGCCACCCGTTGCCTTGACAGCTTTGCACACTTTTGGCATTCTCTCAACCAGGTTCACCTGGAATGGTTTACATGAGTAGATGCTTTTGTTTTGAGATCAAAGCAGAGTTACATGTAGCGATGAGCACATTTTTTACATTTGTTCATATCCAGTTTGTGCTAGGCAGACCTGAAATCTGCTCAGTGAGGGGAAAAATTGAGGGAACATTGGCTACCATTGATATCCTGCAAGTTATATCGGCCAATAAAGATCAGGCAGTTCAGCAAAAATAAGGACCTTGAAAATTAACAATGACATCCGATTAGGATATTTTGACCATTCATTTCTGCAAAATATGTAGTATTCTGATGATTTGAGTTATTGTAGCTAGCGTATTCCATCCCCGAACACCATGCCAGAACTGTGTGAGTGGGCCAGTTCATTTTGCATGGCCCGGTGCACTTAGATAGCAGGCTTTGTTTTTATCATCTACCAATAACATGACAACTCTTTGGGCCCTTTAGTACCTTCTTAGCCGATTCACATCCATCACCGACGCCACCCGCCATGTCGCTGTAACACCGATGGTGTCAGTGGACTTGGAGCCTACATTGACTATGGGCACAGAACCGGTTACAGCTTCATGGCGAATACACTCTTCCACTGTCGGTAGCCAGTGTAATCGTTCGGGACAAAGTGAGGCCCTCATATGACTGAAGCACGCGGGGTTCCCCTGACCCAGTAAGACTTTCTTCCCCTCTTGACCAAACATGCATGCCGGTAAACAGTGCGTTGCCGCCCCCACCAGGCCGTTCCTCTCTCAATGTCAAAGCCACAGTGTATTGTTGGTATATTACTTTTTGATACATGTATTTTTGTAACTTTTTTTTTTTCAAATCAACATTTGCATAAATAACTTTAAAAATGGTTTTGATTGTCATCAATCCACGATGATAGATTTGTGGAAATATATTGTGCAACCTGTTCTTTTAAATCTTCAGATGGAAAAATGTTACTCATCGAAATGAGCAGCCTGGGAGTTGAGGGGCAATTCTGCCACTTTTCAGCCTCCGTATTCATCTCTGCACCAAACTAGTGTCTACAAATGTGGAAACGGAGCCTTTCTATGATCTGTAGTTAAAAACATATATAAATAAAAGGTCCTAAAAAAAATCTGATATCACAGGGTAGGATTAAAGTTTTAAACTGTGATTTACCATAACCTACAACGCGGAGAGTTTCTAGCCGGAGAGTATTTCGTATTTTCTTGCTCCCCACTTCACCGTGCAAATCCGTTTGAACTTTTGATGTCATAGAACCTTCTAACTTTATACTTTTTCTACAATGTAGAAATGTGCCGTTTTCACATGTAGAGACTGGTATTGTGCTGGAGATAATTTTCATTAGTTAAAGTGGTGGAATTGCCTTTTTTAAAGATGGCTTGCTATTTTGTTTGCTACCACAAAGTGAAGTGATAGTGGCCTACAATGGTAATTATTACTGCCAATAGGTATTCAATGTGTCCATGTCTGTAGCCTAAATCAGATCACATGCTTCTTACCTGACAAGCTATGTTACTAAAATAATTGTTACTGTATCACCTATAGGCCTATGTTTTTAAGTTAAATATGCTGTTAAGTTCAACTTTGAGCACTGGACATTCCCTTTTTCTCTATGTAGCCTAAAGCAGCCCCAGCAGCTGCCCAGCCTTCCGGTGCTACCACGACCACCACCTCCATCACTACAGTCCCCACAGTACCCGCTGCTGCCTTGTCAGGCTCAGATAACCCACCTGAGGAGGGCAAACCAGAGGACAAACCAGCTGAGGAGAGGCCCTCCAACACCTCAGCCCCAGCATCAACTCCAACCAGGTAGGGCTGGGTCGGCAGTCAATGGCTCTCAAATTGCAAACCTATTCCGTATACACTGAGTGTACGAAACGGATGAACTCTTTTCATGAGACTGTCCAGGGGAAAACTATGATCCCATATTGATGTCACTGGTTAAATCCACTTGAATCGGTGTAGATCAAGGGGAGGAGACATGTTAAATCATTATTTTTAAGCATTGACTCAATTGAGACATGGATTGTGCATGTGTGCCATTGAGGATGAATAGGCAAGACAAAAGATTGAAGTGCCTTTGAACGGGTAGTAAGTGCCTGGCGTTTGAATGTGTCAAGAACTGCAACGCAGCTGGGTTTTTCATGCTCAATTTTCTGTGTGTCAAGAATGGTCCACTAACAAAAGGATGTTCCAGCCAACTTGACACAATTGTGGGAAGCATTTGAGTCAACAGCGTCCCTGTGGATGTCTTTCGACACCTTGCCCAGACAAATGGAGGCTGTTCTGAGGACTAAAGGGGGTGCAAGTGAATATTGGGAAGGTGCCCCTAATGTTTTGTTCACAGGCACTGGTCTTGTTCCCTATATAGTTCACTCTTTGACCAGAGCCCTACTGCCTATAGTGCACCCCCCCCCCCCCCCCCCCCCCCCTAAATGATTGAACTACACACAGGAAGTAGGGTACCATTTGGGATGTGGCCACTGTTAGATTTGGCCTGGGTCATTAATAGAAAGCTGTTGTTTCCAGGGTCATGTTCCACAGTAGACACATGCAAAAACCGTTAACTGAGATTGCATTCTCATTGGAAATGGGGATGTTTTAGGTTTCGCTAGTGTCGGTTATAGTATAATTATCTCCTCATGGTTGTATTTTATGAGAACAGATTACGGTAAAAATGGAACAGTACTTGCATCAGCTTTGTACTCCTTCTCTTTCAGTTCGTCTGGTCTCTTGGCCAATGTGAACATGTTCGAGGAGGCAACTTCTGCTTTAGGTAAATGGTCCTCCTGATATGAGTTAACCCAATTTTGTGAATTGATTATAATCTGAAGGCATACTTTCTCTTTTGTAGTTAGGTCTATAGCCATGTCTTAATATTGTCTTCCCTGTAGAAATATATATAGGGCTATTCCATTCACTTTTGGATCGATCTCTCAATCTGTTTTCATTAGGCTATGTTTATCCTAGTGAATGTCTTCTGAAGTGTTCACGTCTCCCGGATCAAAATGGCATCTGATTGGTTGGTTGTTCTCCCTGCTCCTCAGTGACAGGCCAATCGTATGAGAACATGGTGACCGAGATGATGCTGATGGGCTATGAGAGGGAGCAGGTGGTGGCATCACTCCGAGCCAGCTTCAACAACCCAGATAGAGCTGTGGAGTACCTGCTTACAGTAAGTACCTCCCATCACTCCATCCACTTCTCCAGTCTGACACCCCTTTTTTTTAAATTCTGAATGGTTTAGTCTAAAAGTGATATAATATGACAGTGACCACGTTTTCATGCGCACAGTATGCCGGTTAGTAGCTCATATTCCACTTAAGGTATTGTTTGGGATGAGCTGATTACGTTCACCTTTTGTTATCCCACTCACGAGTATCCCTGTATCCATTAATAAACAGAATATTCATAATTTTAAGTTAATATGGGTTAAATGGACTAGTAACTGAAATATAGACACTGACTGTAGGGCTATAACCTTGTGGCATAATATACAGTGCATTCAGAAAGTATTCAGACCCCTTCACTTTTTCCCGCATTAAGTTACAGCCTTATTCTTAAATAGATGAAATAAAAAAATATCTAAACACAATACCCCATAATGACAAAGCAAAACAGGTTTTAGATGCGTTTATTTTTAATGAATGTATTAAAAAAAAGATTTGCAAAAGTATTCAGACCCTTTGCTATGAGACTTGAAATTGAGCTCAGGTGCATCCTGTTTCCATTGATTATCCTTGGTGTTTCTACAACTTGATTGGAGTCCCACCTGTGGTAAATTCAATTGATTGGACATCCCTATCTATATAAGGTCCCTCAGTTGACAGTGCATATCAGAGCAAAAACTGTGCGGTCGAAGGAATTATCCATAGAGCTCTGAGACAGGTTTGTGTCAGATCTGGGGAAGTGTACCAAAAAAATTCTGTAGCGTTGAAGGTCCCAAAAAACACAGTGGCCTCCATCATTCTTAACTTCTCTGGGGCAGTAGCCAGGGAAAATACAGCGAGCCATATTCAAATAACATGATATAAAAATCAAACTTTCATTAAATCACACATGTCAGATACCAAATTAAAGCCACACTTGTTGTGAATCCAGCCAACATGTCAGATTTCAAAAAAGCTTTTCGGAGAAAGCATACGATACTATTATCTGATGATAGCACATCAGTAAACAACAGAGTAGCATATTTCAACACTGCAAGCACGACACAACGCGGAAATAAAATATAAATCTTGCCTTACCTTTGACGAAATTATTTTGTTGGCACTCCAATATATCCCATAAACATCACAAATGGTCCTTTTGTTCCATTAATTCCGTCGATATATATCCAAAATGTCTATTTGGACCGTTTCATCCAGAAAAACACAGCTTCCAACTTTCGCCAAGTCACTACAAAATATATCAAGAGTTACATGTAAATTTACCAAAACAATTCAAACTACTTTTGTCATACAACGTTAGGTATTTTTTAAACGTTAATAATCGATCAATTTGAAGACGGGATGATCTGTGTTCAATACAAAACGAAACCAAACTGACGCAACTTTTTTCATAAAGTGATTCTCTCCAAAATTTACTTCATGTGACCCTCATTCACGATAGCCCTACTTCTTCAGTACACAAAGGAATAACCTCAACCAATTTCCAAGGATTGGTGACATCCAGTGGAAGCGGTAGCAACTGCAAGCAAGTCCATTAGAAATCTGGTGTCTCTGAAAAAAACTAATTGAAAAGACAGTGACATCAAAAAAATACAAATTCTGAATGGTTTGTCCTCAGGGTTTTGCCTGCTACATAAGTTCTGTCATTCTCACAGACATGATTCAAACAGTTTTAGAAACTTCAGAGTGTTTTCTATCCAAATCTACTAACAATGTGCATATCTTATATTCTGGGGATGAGTAGCAAGCAGTTGAATTTTGGCATGCTATTTTTCCCGAAAGTGAAAAAGCTGCCCCCTGCCCTCGAAGTGAAATGAAAAGTTTGGGACCACCAAGACTCTTAGAGCTGGCGGCAGGCCCATAAAGGACTCTCAGACCATTCTTTGGCCTGAATGCCATGCGTCACGTCTGGAGGAAACCTGGCACCATCCCTACGGTGAAGCATGGTGGTGGCAGCATCATGCTGTGGGGTTGTTTTTCAGCGGTAGGGACTGGGAGACTAGTCAGGATCGAAGGAAAGATGAACGGAGAAAAGACCAGAGATCCTTGAGAACCTGCTCCACAGTGCTCAGACTGGCGGCGACGGTTCACCTTCCAACTGGAGAGACGTGAAAATAGCTGTGCAGCGACGCTCCCCATCCAACCTGACAGAGCTTGAAAGGATCTGCAGAGAAGAATGGGAGAAACTCTCCAAATACAGGTGTGCCAAGCTTGTAGCGTCATACCCAAGAAGGCTGTAATCGCTGCCAAAGGTGCTGCAACAAAGTTCTGAGTAAAGGGTCTGATTTATATATGTAAATGTGATATTTCAGTTATTTTTTTTCATCATGTCTCCCCGAAAATGTGAATGCTAGTGTAATGTTGTCTTTGACACTTATGCAAGCAGACGGTAAGAACCACATAAAATATGCACCCAGACGAACTGAAGTCTTACCAGAAACGTGTTTCATTGTTTTCTCAGCTTTTCATTTCCTTAAAATCGGTCAAACTGTTAACTTTTGGACATTTTGCACAGGACCAATCTCTCCACTGTTTTGGAGTTATTGCATTTTGTCCCTGGTCCCTAAAAGACAAATTCAGCAGTGTTTAACTAGATTACTAATGCATTCATTCTGTCAATGTAAGACATTCTGGTGAGCACTACTTTATTTAGTCTTATGGGGCAAACATTTATGACAGAAGCTGCATGTATCTAACGATTGGCTAGTTGACAAACAAATGGCCTACCAAATGTCAGAAATAATAATATGGCCTACAAAGTGTCGGACATTATAAGCAGGAAGTTGTCTACATTTTTGGTGAAAGTAGGCTTTACGGTCCTGTTCGGAGTATCAGCAAAATACAATATGGAGTTATGGTGGATCGAACTGCGCAGGTAGCCTACTTTTTTTGAAATGATTTGTTTGAGAATCGGATGAGAACATCACACAACACCAACGATATACAAACCTGAGCCTGCGCAGACTGCAATTAAACAGTAAACGGGATAGGATGTTTACATGCCACAGATCGGCGTGTCTTTTCCGGGTTTCTCATAACCGGGATACAAGATTTTTTGGCGTTATTGTAAACGGGATATGGTGTTTGTCAACTCAAATGCATAACAGTTGAGTATTCCGAATAATAAAGGCATGTTAACATTGTCATTGACTCAATATCCCGTGTTTTTTTTTTGTGCTCTGACGGTTTTCATCCATGTGTTCCTTAGAGCTGGGATGATGGAGCTAGATTCCTCCACCCTGTCTGTCAGCTCTAATGTTGTATCTCCTGTGGTTGTTCTTCAGGGGATCCCAGCTGGGGAGGAGGGCCATGTGAGTGCTGACCCAGTGGTGCCCCCTGTGGGTGGAGGAACTCCAGCTCTGAACACAGGCAGTATGACCACCCCAGCCAGCACAGGCTCCCTAGCCAGCGCTGCAACAGGAGGTGTGTGCCTGCTTCTCCACTATGCATGCACATGTGTAACAACCCTTCTGTATGCAGTGGACACAGAAAAAGCATTTGACGTCTTTCTAGTCTTTTCCTTTGAATAATAAAGAGATGCCCTATGTGCTGCATCAATTGTTCTATGCCATAAACGGTTTGGCATACTGGAGTTTAGAACACTGGTGTGCTGCTGTGTGGAAGGAGAACGTGGAACTTTGTGAACAAAAACATACAAAATGGACCTGTAGAAATAGAACATGGAAATACAACTGTGTGGATTGGAAATAGAACAGTGCCATTGTCCTTCTATGGTGTGACCTCCTATCCCCTCTCTCCCACTCCTGTGTTTGCAGCCAACCCTCTGGGGTTCCTGGTTAACCAGCCTCAGTTCCTCCAGATGAGACAGATCATCCAGCAGAACCCCTCTCTGCTCCCTGCCTTACTACAGCAGATAGGGAGGGAGAACCCCCAGCTTCTGCAAGTATGGACAACACACTCACACAAACACCTCGGTTTACACTCTGTCTCCGATGTACTCCCGAAATCTCTGGCCTCTTGACGATAGACAATTATTCCACGATTTTGTAGTTGAACTGGCTACAATGAGCAGTGAAATTGATGGAATTCTAGTCCTTCTGCCAAATACATTTGTCTGTGTCATTTAGCTCCCCAGTCATCTCATGCATATTGAAGGGATGAGATCAGAGCCTGAAGGCATAGCAGCAGACCCCTGCTGTGATACTGTTGTGTGTCCCAAATGGTTCCCTATTGCCTTTCTATAGTGCACTACTGTTGACTAGAGCCCGATGGGAACTCTGGTCAAAAGTAATGCACTATAAAGGTAATAAGGTGCCATTTGGGAAGCAGAATGTGTTCAGCCTCAAACCAACCTCTGGTCAGCTGTAATGTTGTAGGTATCAAAGGTTCTTGGAACCACTGGGGCCTGGACTGGTGCGTTGACCAAATCGAAAACATCCGATTAATTTGTAATAATAATAACGTTCTAATAAGAAAGGCCTGTTTTCTGTTGTGAACTGTTTTTCTAAAGTGTGCCCTAAAGAACGCAATCCTGTTTGTCTTTTTCCCTTTCAGCAAATCAGCAGCCACCAAGAGCAGTTCATCCAGATGCTGAACGAGCCAGCTCAGGAGGGGGGTCAGGGAGGAGGAGGAGGAGGAGGTGGAGGAAGTGTTGGAGTCGGGGTCGGTGGGGAGGCTGGAAGTGGCATGAACTATATTCAGGTCACACCCCAGGAGAAGGAGGCCATTGAGAGGGTAAGAAAGGAGGGAATCTCACAAGCCAAGATGACTGTCGATAAGTGGCTACAGTTGAAAATTCGCTAGTTAGCTAAATCAGGCACATTTACAGATAATAATAATTTTTAAAAAAATTAAAAAAGTAAATTGAGTAAACATAGATTCTCCAGTACTTTTGTATTCATTTTAGCCAATAGTTCTGAAAGTAGTGCTCATGAGCCAAGTGGTCACCAACAATGGTGTACTACGTCACATATACCGTATACAGTGCATTCGGAAAGTTATCAGACCCCCTTCCGTTTTTCCACATTTTGTTATGTTATACAGCCTTGTTCTAAAATTGATTTAAATAAAATGTTTTCCCTCAATCTACACACTACCCCATAATGACAAAGGGAAAACAGGTTTTTAGAAAATGCTTTATATTTATTCAAACGGAAAAAACGGAAACCTTATTTGCACAAGTATTCAGACCCTTTGCTATGAGACTCGATATTGAGCTCAGATGCATCATATTTCCATTGATCATCCTTGAAGTTTCTACAACTTGATTGGAGCACCTGTGATAAATTCAATCAATTGGACATGATTTGGAATGGCAGACACCTGTCTATATAAGGTCCCACAGTTGACAGTGCATGTCAGAGCAAAAACCAAGCCATGAGGTCGAAGGAATTGTCCGTAAAGCTCCGAGACAAGAATGTGTCGAGGCACGGATCTGGGGAAGGGTACCATTTTTTTTTTTTTTGCAGGGTTGAAGGTCCCCAAGAACACAGTGTCCTCCATCATTCTAAATGGAAGAAGTTTGGAACCACCAAGACTTTTCCTATAGCTGGCCAAACTGAGCAATCGGGGGAGAAGGGCCTTGGTCAGGCAGGTGACAAACAACTCGATGGTCACTGACAGAGCTCCAGAGTTCCTCTGTGGAGATGGGAGAACCTTCCAGAAGGACAACCATCTCTGCAGCACTCCACCAATCAGGCCTTTATGGTAGAGTGGCCAGACGGAAGCCACTCTTTGGTAAATGGCACATGACGGCCCGCTTGGAGTTTGTCAAAAGGCCCCTAAAGGACTCACACCATGAGAAACAAGATTTTCTGGTCTGATGAAACCAAGATTGAGTTCTTTAGCCTCAGTGCCAAGCATTACGTCTGGAGGAAACCAGGCACCATCCCTGCGGTGAAGCATGTTGGTGGCAGCATCCTGCTGTGGGGATGTTTTTCAGTGGCAGGGATTGAGAGACTAGTCAGGATCAAATGAAGAAGCAAAGTACAGAGAAATCCTTGGTGAAAACCTGCTCCAGAGCGCTCAGGACCTCCAGAATGGGGTGAAGCTTCACCTTCCAACAGGACAACAAACTCTAAGCACACAGTCAAGACAACGCAGGAGTGGCTTTGGTAAAAGTCTCTGAATGTCCTTGAGTGGACCAGCCAGAGGCTGGACTTGAGCCCGATCGAACATCTCTGGGGAGACCTGAAAATAGCTGTACAGCGACGCTCCCCATCCAACCTGACCATGCTTGAAAAGATCTGCTCGCAAGAATGGGAGAAACTCCTCAACTAATGGTGTGCCAAGCTTGTAGCTTCATACCAAGAAGACTCGGGGCTGTAATTGCTACCAAAGGTGCTTCAGCAAAGTACCTAGTAAAGAGTCTGAATACTTATCTAAATAATTTCATTTTTTTTATTCATAAATTTGCAAACATAAAAAAAAAAAGCTTTGGTTATGGAGTATTTTAGAATTAGTCTAACAAAATGTGGGAGAAGTCAAGGGGAATACTTTCTGAAAGCACTGTATCAATTTAGAACAGGATTATGTGTTGTGGATGCAATTTGAAAGGAATTGATAGACTGCTCGCTCGTGCACAGATTTAATACGATATTAGCGTGATGGGCTGTTTTTAACTCTGCAGCTGCAATAAAAAAAATCTTTACAATTAAATGTGGTGACCCCTGAAAGCCAGATGGAGATGGGTGTACTAGACGTGCATTCGGTCTTTATTACTGTAGCATAGACTACGCTGCAGCAAATGTAGGTCTACCTGTCAGAAGAAAAGTCTACGTGCATCGTGAACTGCGCTCCATAATGAGGCGGGCGATCTGTCACCACCCTGAACATTGATGATTCATCATGCAGAGGCCGTAGAGAAGACGGCCCGTGAACATTGCATATCATTTAACAGTTCCATTTCACGCCATGCTGTTCAAATAGATAACTTTATAAACTGCATGGTTGGAGCCCTGAATGCTGATTGGCTGACGGCCGTGGTATATCAGACTGTATACCGGGGGTATTACAAAACCCGTGGTTTACTGCTCTAAATACGTTGGTAACCAGTTTATAAAAGCAATAAGGCATCTTGGGGTTTGGTATATGGCTACGGGCTGTGTCCTGGCACGCCGCATTGCGTCGTGCTTAAGAACACCCCTTAACCGTTGGGGCGGCAGGTAGCCTAGTGGTTAGTGTTGTACTAGTAACCGAAAGGTTGCAAGATCGAATCCCTGAGCTGACAAGGTAAAAATCTGTAGTTCTACCCCTGAACAAGGCATTTAACCCACTGTTCCTAGTCTGTCATTGTAAATAAGAATTTGTTCTTAACGGACTTGCCTAGTTAAATAAATATACCACACCCACTCTGGCCTTATTTCTTAATTATAATTTACCGGTTTCTCAGTTATTTATTCCGGGAAAGGGGAGTGGTTTTGTGCGGTAAATCTCGGGAACCGGGTTCCCTCCAACCCTAATTGTAATTCATAATGTGCCATGGATTGTGTAAACAACAGTAATTGTTTGATGGCGGGTATGTGGGGTTGTGTTCCAAACAAAGCTACAAGTGTGCTTGCTCTAGTTCCTCAACGGCACAGCTTGGAGAGCTGACTCTATTTTGAGTCATAAAAGTGCATTGAAATTACGTAGGAACTGTGCACACTTTTTAGAGGTGTGTGGCCACTTGGAGACACCAGTTAGTTCTCTCACTCAAACCCTTGTATTTTGTCTGTTGCACCTACCCCACCTTTTCCAGGAATATTCTTATGTTACTGACTGTATCCAGAGTATTTTCAGATTTTATCAACAAATGCAGTGAAAATTACACAATGTAAATTGAACACAATCAACAGCGTAATGTTTGAATTCAGTCTTGTCAGGTGAACTGTTGTCCTCAGCTCGGGTCAAATTTTCCTATCATCTCAACTGTTTCCTTTCAATTGCTACTATGCTTGTGCATATGTATTTCTTTTGAAGAAAAAAAAATTCAATTTATCCCTACCCAGATTGGGTATAGAAACGTGTTGGTTTCAGACTGAATTGCTTTCAACTGAAGATGCATGTTTATGACATGAATGAATGCCTATTGATGGGAATAGAAATGTAATCTCGATCCTGTCATCTCTCTTCAGGAATGTTGTTTATGTAATTTCAATATTGACTTTGTCTGTTTTGTCTTACAGCTAAAAGCCCTAGGATTCCCTGAAGGACTTGTTATACAGGCCTACTTTGCCTGTGAGAAGAACGAGAACTTGGCCGCTAACTTCCTTTTACAACAGAATTTTGACGACGACTAAAAAGGGAGAGCCATGATAGTAATTTCGGTCTTTTTTTTTTTTCACTCTACTTTTTGATTGATCAATATTGGATAAGCATAAATAAAACATGGCCTTTGCATTTTCCCAAATTTTACTACAAATACATGATACCCTTTTTTTTGTGAAATAAAAGCTGTTACTCTGATCACCTTAATTGAGTAAAAGCTACTTGGTTCATCAGATATCACCTGTGTGCTACCCGTTTGTTGATTTTTTTAAAAATTTGGCTAAAGACCAACATGATTGTTTCTCATAAGGAAATTAATACTGGTTTAAAAGGTTGATCGCAGAATGTAGTTATAAGAGGAGTAGTTATACGAGTATGTGATTGGGCCACTTGTTATTGGATATTCATATACATCATTGTTCTTGTTTTGGTAGTGTTTTTCTTTGTCTCAATTGACCAGTATAGGGATCCCAGTACATAATAAAAACTGCAGTTTTTAAGTGATATTTTTAAACGAGCAACATTGTTATTTTGCCATTTTCATATTTTTGTTGTTAAACTTCCAACCAACTTAAAGCGACTTGCATGAGCTACAGCAGATTAAGAAAGGCAACTGTACAAATATGGGAAGTACTGATGTTTCATGCAGCCTGAAAATAGCAAAGTATCCTAGTTCTTTCGGACATCTAAAGGCATGTATATGACTTCCGTAGCTCATAGTAGCCTTGTGTTTACAGTTACTATCAACTTGATTTACTGTCATTTTTACAGAGAAATAAAACGTTTCAACAGAGTAATTTTGCCCAATTTTTTTTGTTTAGTCTTTTAAAGAGGGCAGGTGTAAGCAGCTCTTTTGACAGTTGACTCCATGAATAACACTAGGAAAAGAATATTGTTGCTCTTATTTGACGATACATTTGTGTCGGCGTCTCATATCGTGTGGAAGACTAGTAACGTATTTATTTATTCCTTCTCCAATTTGGTATGCAGTCATCTGAAAATGCCTACAAAAGGACGACATTTTAGATGATTGAGATGCGCCCATACGCCAATGACTTGTACACAATTTGTACAGTACCCGACCCCCCCCCACCTTCTCAAGCAGAAAACTGAGACCAGCAGGGGGCAGCATAGACTGCAACATACGCGTTGAAGGTTTCTTCCAAACTATTGAGGTGTGTGTTCAACATCAGGGTTGAGGTTAATTCACATTAAAGCCAGTCAATTCAAGAAGAAGCTACAATTCCAACTTCATTATTGTCAAATTTTATATTTTATATTCCTTCTAAATAAGAACCTATTCAAGTTTTCAATTTTTATTTTAAATTCAAATCACTTTCTGAATTGACTGTTTTTGTCTGACTCAATTACACTTTGTACATTATGGGAAAGTGTGGAGTTTGTCGTCATTGTGCATCTGTGCATAAGTTTCTAATTTACATTTCTTAACTAACTTTTTGACAATTATCTAGTGTTTTGTCTCGCTTGTTTGAGATGTTTTATTTATTGCCCTTTAAATTAGTAGTTCTCTCTCGGTCTCCACTCATTGAGAAACAGACCCTAAATGTCAGTTGAACATTTGTGTCACCCAGGTTTCCATCCAACCTTTTTTTATGCAAGTAAAGTAAAAATGTCAAAATATGCTAGACAAATGATAAATCAATGTTTGGTTGCTGTTTCACAAAACTAATCTTGCTCTTATCCATAAAAAGATCATGTAGTTAGCCTACCCTCATCTGCTAGCTGTTGGCTAGAGTGTAATGTGCCAAGACCGGAGTGGGCACATTTAGCTATATAAAGCAAATAATTTTTGGACAAAACCATCAGAGTTGACAATGCGATGGAAACCCATTTAACTTGTATTTTTTATTTGGTACATGATAATTTAACTGCAAAATACATCTTATGTGCACCACGTCATCATGCACAGACTTATCTGTAACAAGTCAACTTGATGGAAACATCTCTGGAAAATGTGCATATTGTTTTTATGCATATTTGCATGAAAATCTGTCACCATTTGGATGGAAACACTAGCTTATGACATGTCAATGATATTCTCAAAATTCACCACTATGATTTTGAATTTAGTTCAATTTAAAACTAAGATATGAAACAGATGAAGAATGGGACTGAAGGGACATTTGATTTATGCAAGGCCAATTTTGACGGGACAGCAACATAGATCAACTAAACTCGTAAAATGCAACTGAGCCTTATGAAGAGAGACTTATGTTAAATAAATAAAATAAAGGTTATATGAGTATTTCTTAGTCTTCAAGATCAGGGAGTCGAAATGACAATATTTAAGTCAAGGAACTCAGTTGGAGAAGTAGCATTAAGAATAAAGGTTGTAAAAAGATACTTGGGCAGTTGCCCCTATACAGATCTAGGATCAGCTTTCCCTCCACACAACCTAAGTGGGAGAAATGCAAAATTGACCCAGGACCAGTGTCTAGGGGCAACTTCCCCCTACTCCCAGCCAGTAGCCACCTACAGTACCAGGACATTTCCTGTGATCTGATAAGGCCATTTGCTGAGCAGGTACCAGCAGGTTTCTGTGTGATTGTTCCCTAAACATCATGTTAGCTTTCTTCCGGTACATCAGCATGCCTGGGTGACTCATCTCACCGTGTTGCCCTGAAGCGTGATAAACAGGGCCATTTTACTTAATACTTTCATTCAAATCGTTCCTATATTGTTTATGATCATGTCCAAATACAACAGAATTCGACATGATTTTGTTTGATCTTTCAATAGAAATCTCCACAAATAATAGTTAGGGTTTAGGCCTAGGTTATTTTTGCATTATGGCTTTACCTACGTATTTACCTACGGTGTTCAGGGCAATTTTGCACTTTACCACTACGTCCCTGATGATAATGTACATTCGGTATTGCACCTTCAATTCTTCCCTCAACAGACCATTGTCCAAAAGTCTCGTTACACAGCACTTTTGACCAGGAAACTGTTGACCATAAGAAGCTGCTTCTGTCTGCCTGACAAATCGACCCTTGGAAATAATCCACAGATCTTAACTTCTGGATGCCAGTCACAGCGTACCTGTCTGGCTTGCCAAGTCCTGAATAGTATACACCTACTGGAACATGCAATTACCAAATATGTCTTCCTTCCTGCGTCTCAGAGCAGAAAGACGATTCTGGTGTTGAAGGGAGACTAAAGTTGATGGGTTCAAAGCAGCTGGAGGGGAGAGAGAGGCAAGAAAGAGAGCTTCAGGAGAGTGCTAATGCATTGGCTACGGTAAGGGAAGACACCTCTTTTCAATATGTACTGCTGGATCTGGACGGAGAGGTGGAGTCGGTCCGGAGGAAGACTTATAGTCCACACAGGGTTGTGAACAGGCTTTTTAGTAGAGAGTGGGAATACAGCCTAGAACTCATTCCTGATTTTCTTCTTCTTCTTCTTACTCCCATAAAATCCCTCAAGCAGCTTGCTTATGAACATTCTGTTGACTTTATGTAAAGGCTCTATTGTGAACAAACCTTGTCAAATGTTGCTTAGCCTAAATAGCCTCCCGATCCCAGCATACCAGTTAAACTACCAACCACTCAGCTGTAATGTGCATTTGCAAGTTTTAACATGACACAGTGGGAACATCAGAAGTCCATTAGGTGTCATTGTAACCTGTCGTAGGTCATTTATCTTATATTCATTAACATCTATAAAGTCAACAACATGCCATATACAATTGAAACCAAATGACCCTTTTTTGCTTTTAGAGGCATTTGAGTATAGTGTGCATTGATACATACACACACACACATAGGCATACTTGCACACACATAATCCGCACACACACACACACACACTCAAAAAGTTTTTCTCTCTACGTTGTACAGATCAGGCCGTACAGTGCCAGAGGTATGTGAGAGAAACTGCCCTGACTGTGGTTTGTATCAGTTTCAAGTGTTCGGTGAAAAACATTGCTTCTGCTACACACTTATGCCTCTCTGGATAATGATAATGCTCCCCTTGGTTTTCTCCACATTACCTTCAGTGCATCATCAACAAGGTGAATGTGATGAATGACGCTATTGGGGAGGCGAAATGTAGCTGGTGATGGTTTACCTCTGTGCGAGAGTTTTTACTTTCCTACAGAGCTATAATGATTATAAATGGGCAGTACCAGTCACTGTAGTCGTAAAGATCACCCAGAGTGTAAATAAGTGCATAATTACATAGTTCTGGTTCCTGCTCTTAGATATTATAGCTAGATTGATGTTTAAACACAGAGACAGGCAGCCATTTACACTCGCACCCAGATCCAGGACATCAAAGGCATGCAGTGTGTGTGTGTTATTGAGAGCAGCAGAAGAAGACGTGTAGGACCTTAGTATTGCTCTTGGACCGGAACCAGAGCTGCAGATGGTCCTGGTTTGTGTTTGTGCAAAAATGGCTGTGAGGCTCACACTTCCCAAGTGACCATGACGAAACACAGCAAAACCGACACGCACACATGCAGCACGCCAGTACCAGACCAGGCTACACACACACACACACGCACACACAAACCAGACTCTACTCCAGCAGGCCCAGGCTCGGGTCCGCAAAAGCAGTCGAACTCCTCTGAGAGTTCCCGGGTTGTTCTTGTATTAAGTGGCACTGTTAAGACTCTAACTGTTAAGTCACATCGTCTCGATCTGCAATACTCCCCTCAAGGAGTTCCCTTAGGAAAAACCCCCACGGCGCTCCTGTCGTGGTTAGCTTCGCATGTACGTCACTGTCAATGGCAACAATAACAGCTCTAATGAAGGATACCTACGTAGGTAAGTAGAAGGGCCTGCTTTGGACCTACCTACACAAAGTGCACTACCTTAGCAACAACAAACAATAACAACAAGGAGAGAGGGAACCCTGCCTTCCCGGGAGATCTTTTGGAATGCTGAGCTCCAGTCCACCCTGATGTTTGTAGACTCTAAAATGAGGTTGTCTTGGCGACGGGGGGGGGGGGGGGGGCGGTGTCTTTG